>NC_052309.1:13698813-13863813 GCF_016432855.1 Salvelinus namaycush | reverse complement strand
GGTTTTCATTATCCAATTACATGTTCTTGTATTTAACCCTCTGTTTCCCCCATGTTTGTTGTGCATGATAATTCTATGTTCAGTTTGGTTATGATGGCTGGTTTTTCGACGGGTGCTGTGTTCACCCGTGCGTAATTATTACCGTTGGTTATTGGTCAAGTGTATTTGTTTACCTTGTGCCTTTATAGTTTGAGTAAAGTACGTTGCTCACTCATTTTTCTCTCCTGCGCCTGACTTCATGCACCAGCTACACTGAGCTTCTGACAATAAAAACACCTCATAACAGCGCTGAACCACGGATAACTAAGAAAAATGTTAAAATAACACACAGACATTCAACACATTTAATATCCAACATCTCGAAATCTGATCTAAATATTAATTATTTGATTACCCTGATGGGAGTTGGAGAATAACCAGATTTTCCCTCCAAACCCCAAACGTTTTTGTCAATGTCTTAAAAATGTATTTTAAGTATGATTAGACAACAGATATTCCACATAACCCACCTACCTGAGAGAAGATGATGCACCTGTACCTGAGAGAGAATGATCTTAATTCAGGGCTAGTTGATAAAAGGGAGGACATGGGTGGGGGGTCCAGTATCAGTTCCTTACCTGAGCGCGATGGAGGTCCCGTTGACAGATCCAGAGTAGTGTCTGGTGGGGCCATAGCTCCCCTGGCGTACGTATCTCTCATTACCACAACACAGTATCATGAGGAAGGCCCGTCTGAAGGCCCGGTTCAGGAAGGCGTAGAGAAATGGGTTAAGGCCAGAGTTAATATAGCCAAGCCACAGCCAGGCGGTCCACATCTGCCAGGGCACACTGTAGTGGATGAAGGGGTCCACCACGTTGGTGATGAAGAAGGGGGCCCAGCAGAGACAGAAGCAGCCCATGATGACAGCCAGGGTCTTGGCAGCCTTGGTCTCTATGCGCATGCGACTGGAGCCCTGCTGCTCGGAGCTGAGGTAGTGCTGGGGGGGCGCCGAGTAGGGGGCGGAGCCTGCCCGCTGCAGCGTGCCAATCTGCCGCACGTGGCCCATGGCGGTGACGTAGATGCGCTGGTAGGCCAGGACCATGAGGCTCAGAGGAACGTAGAAGGCCACGGTGGAGCAGATGAGAGCATACGGACGGTTCACCACGAATACACAGTTGGTCTCGTTGCTGTTGCCGCTAAACTTCCTCTGCTCTATCTGAAGGCAGCGTGCAGAGAGAGAACAATCCGTTAACAAGCCGATCCACATACAGGAAGAGGCATGCACGTTCTGTAGTATCCACATCCACATATGCAATAGTTACACACATGTTTCTCATTCAACCAACAGTATATAAATAGAGAGAGTGCAACAACTGACTGCCTAATGTCCATTTCCTGACTCTCTTACAACAAACTTCGAACAGGTAGACGTATTATTTGTGTTCATAAACTGGTAGCTGTGGATTGTGCTCAGCACTGACTCCGGTGTTTAGGTCTCAGAGCAAGAGGCTGTATGCCTGGTGTTTATGTCTGTCTATGTAAATGGTATTAGTGGCTTTAGTCTTACGATTATTGAGTGCACTAAGAAGGCACTTATATGGGTAATTTGACATTTGTAAACAAACATCAGTTTGACAGAGGGAAGTTTTTTCAGGTGTCAAAGATGAAACAATGAGTCATAGTGCTGTTTTTAGAACTAGAAAATGGCTTGTGTAAGTTTGCTCTCCCCAAAGAGCATGATGCTTGAACTGACTACTACATCGCCATCCAATGAATTTGAAATATGTTATGCTTGTTGGTTTAACCATGTGTCCTTCACTGAACATGTGTCCTGTTCACATTTTCAAGGATCAACAAAATGATTTAGTATAAAAAGGATTTAGATGTAATGAATAAGACTAAAGAGCAAGCCACTGTCTGTAGTAGAACCATCAGACAGACAGGAAGAACACAGCTGCTTATAGACTTACAATGTCCTCTATGCCGATGGCGTGCCAACTTTGCATGATGGGAAGGAAGGAGATGAAGGAGGGGATGACCCAGCATCCTCCCAGCATCAGGGCCACTCTCAAGGGCGTCATTTTATTCCTGTACACCAGCGGTTGGCAGCAGATTGCGTAGTACCTATCAATAGAATATAACAACATTATAACAACATTCTAACAACATCCATAACATCATAGATTCAACTGAGGTAAAAAAAACAATCTATTGATGGTGTTTTTCTGAATTCTATCTACAGGCCACAAATATCTACCTAATATGTACATACCAAAATATTGCCAATGGTGACTCATTCCTAATTCCGTATTCTTTAAAATAATCTCATGACTTGCATAACCAAATAATAAACAAAGTTGACATCCTCTATTGAATTCACCATGTATGGTGGCTTTAGCCCTTTGTATAGTGTCCAAAATATTAGGAACACCTTCCAAATATTGAGTTGCACCCACTTTTGTCCTCAGAACAGTCTCAATTCGTCAGGGCATGGACTCTACAAGGTGTCGAAAGTGTTCCACAGGGATGCTGGCCCATGTTGACTCCAACGCTTCCACAGATGTGTCAAGTTTGCTGGATGTCCTATGGGTGGTGGATAATTTTTGATACACACGAGAAGCTGCTGAGCGTGAAAAGCGTTGCGGTTCTTGACACACTCAATCCGGTGCGGCTTGCACCTACTACCATATCCTGTTCAAAGGTACTTAAATCTTTTGTCTTGCCCATTCACCCTCTGAATGGCACACATACACAATCCATGTCTCAATTGTCTCAAGGCTTACAAATTTAAAATAATTACCTGTCTCCTCCCCTTCATCTACGCTGATTGAAGTGGATTTAATAAGTGACATCAATAAGGGATCATAGCTTTCACCTGGATTCACCTGGTCAGTTTATGTCATGGAAAGAGCAGGTGTTCCTAATGTTTTGTACACTCAGTGTAGGTGGATAAGAAAGACAAGCAGTGACTCATCACTTCATACGCTACATTAAAAAAGATAACTATAATTCTAACGACCAATCAGGCCTCTTGTCATGACTCATGTCTCATATTTCCACCCAGGGAAGCTAAAAGAATGATTGGTCCTGTGGAGAAGCAGAAATCATTTTTGTGTTTGGAGCGAGGGGCTGAGCTAGCAGGTGACTCACTACAGTGGCTTTTCACTGTATGGTGCAGGACAAGACAACATAACTGCTCATCTGTCAGCCATGACAGGCTGCCATATGCTATGGACAAAGAACAACAACAAAGAGGTGCTAGAGGGCCATCCAAGACACATGCTAATTCTAATACAGCTGGGTGCTAACAGAGGCGTAGGGCTATTAGGCTGAACGGATGCATCAAGGTGAATTGGATAGGTGCGTGGAAAAAGTTTGCAATAGCTGGCTGACATATTTACAAATGTTTACATGAGTAAAGGGATGTTTTTCACTATGTTCATTGCTCACCTGTCCAGTGCTATGCAGCACAGGTGTAGGATAGATGCAGTGGTCAGCAGCACGTCCAGTGAGGTCCGAACCAGACAGAATATCTCCCCGTACCGCCACTGACTTGTGGTCAACTCAATGGCTGCAAACGGCATGACAACCACAGCAACCAGGAGGTCTGCAAACGCCAAAGACACTATGAAGTAATTGGTCTTCTTTTTCCTAGAGTGAGACGAGGGACAAAAACATTTAGATTTATTTCCAGAAAGGCACATGAGTTGAATGCAAAGATAATTATATTTTTGTTATCTGTTAGAATTGTCAACTGATCTGCACAAGACAGAACAAACCTTTTTTCTCTCGAATTACCCTTTAATACCATATCGCTAAACATAAAACATGACAGAAAGGATGCCAGTGCCGGATGTAAAAACAGCTACTTAGTTTGTCGCCAAATAGCTAGGAAGTGGCCTGTTCATCAGTCTGTCCATCACACATCCTACTTCAATTGAATTCTGATCAATAATTTTTTGGTACATCATTTCATATACAGTACCAGTCAAAAGTTTGGACACACCTAATCATTCAAGGGTTTATTTTTACTATTTTCTACATTGTAGAATAATAGTGAAGACATCAAAACTATGAAATAACACATATGGAATCATGTAGTAACCAAAGAGTGTTAAACAAATCAAAACATATTTTTTATTTTAGATTCTTCAAAGTAGCCCCCCTTTGACAGCTTTGCACACGCTTGGCATTCTCTCAACCAGCTTCATGAGGTAGTCACCTGGAATGCTTTTCCAACAGTCTTGAAGAAGTTCCCACATATGCTGAGCACTTGTTGGCTGCTTTTCCTTCACTCTGCTGTCCAACTCATCCCAAACCATCTCAATTGGGTTGAGGTCGGGTGATTGTGGAGGCCAGGTTATCTGATGCAGCACTCCATCACTCTCCTTCTTGGTCAAATAGCCCTTACACAGCCTGTATGTGTGTTTTTGGGTCATTGCTCGTATTTCTTGGCCCAAGCAAGTCTCTTCTTCTTATTGGTGTCCTTTAATAATGGTTTATTTGCAGCAATTCACCCATGACGGCCTGATTCACGCAGTCTCCTCTGAACAGTTGATGTTAAGATGTGTTTCTTACTTGAACTCTGTGAAGCATTTATTTGGGCTGCAATCTGAGGTGCAGTTAATTGACGATATCTGGGGCTGGTAACTCTAATGAACTTATCCCCTGCAGCAAAAGTAACTCTGGGTCTTCCGTTCCTGTGGCAGTCTTCATGAGAGACAGTTTCATCATAACACTTGATGGTTTTTGCGACTGCACTTGAAGAAAGGTCTTGAAATTTTCCGTATTGACTGACTTTCATGTCCTCTAAAGTAATGATGGACTGTCGTTTCCCTTTGCTTATTTGAGTTGTTCTTGCCATAATATGGACTTGGTCTTTTACCAAATAGGGATATCTTCTGTATACCACCCCTACCCTGTCACAACACAATTGGCTTAAACGCATTAAGATTAAATAAATGATGATGAACTTCACAGGGTGGTGAAAGTGCACGTGATGAGCTTGATAATAATCTCAGCATGTAAACTATACGTGCGCTCTAGCCAACAGCATTCAATCTGTACCCTGTGCGCTGTTGGCTAGAGCACACGTGCCAAACCCAGAGTGGGCACACTCACTATATAAAGCAACATTTTTCATGAGAAAACCATCAGTAAAGTTGAAAATGCCATTTAACTTGTAGTTTTTATCCGGTACATGGGAATTTAACAGTATTTTTATGTGCACTACATCATCACGCACAGCCTTTTTGGGCTCCCGAGTGGCGCAGCGGTCTAAGGCACTGCATCTCAGTGCTAGAAGCATCACTAGAGACCCTGGTTCAATCCTGGGCTGTATCACAACCGGCCATGATTGGGAATGGCGCACAATTGGCACAGCGTCGTCCGGGTTAAGGTTCGACCGGGGTAGGCAGTCATTGTAAATAAGAATTTGTTCTTAACTGACTTGCCTAGTTAAATAAAATAAAAAATAAAATGTATCTGCAATAAGATACAAATGGAAACACATCTCTAGTGGGAAAATGCGCATATGTTTTTATCCTGATTTTAGAATATTTGCATGAAAATCTATTGTCAATTGGATGGAAACCTAGCTTCTGTGGTAAAAACCACATGTTTTCCTCTGACCACTTTTATTTGAAAGAATGGGACTTACATGTAAACAGGAAGTGTGCTTACCGTAGCTGTCTGTCCTTGCAGAGCGCCACCATCACCAGCAGGTTCCCCAGAACAGTCATGATGATGATGATGGTGAGGAAGATGGTGAGAATGATCCTCTCCAGCGAGTTCAGCACTTGCTCCGTGTTTGCCACTTCCTCGACTGAACTACACAATCAAACAATGATGGTTATTGAGTTCATCATCATCACATCATTTCAAATGTGACTAATGAATACAGTAATGCATTAGATACAAGCACAACTCAATCATAACATGTATAAATGAAGACCTTTCATTAAAAAAAATATAATTTTCTGAGTGGCCTTTAGATGTTTAACGTTGATCATCACATGTTCCACTGCGTGTTCTTACTGTTCAGGTGGGTGTGATTCTGTGGCCATCACTGTTCATCTGCATGGAGTTCGCTAGAGGAGAGTCCTCCACACAAAATGCTGTGGCCCTGAGGACAAACACAACCAGGCCCATTCATCACAGCTCCAATACTAACACTGTGAATTATTAAAGTCTACAGCTCTAATCCTGTATGATGGTAATGTTACCCACTCTAAACCTGTCTCGTACGCATGTAACAATGGCTGTTTAGAGGACTTCTTTATCAGTCGTGAATATTATTAACTCAGAAGTCCAGGAAAGTGGTGTTGTCTTATAGCAAACAGTTATAAAGTTCCTGTCATAACCCACCATATCTAAAGTGTGTGAGGTTTACCTCATGTTACAGTATCATGGTCCCTATGTCAACATAGTTGATAATCCCTGTCTATGGTCAACGTTTGGCCAACGGTTTTCTTACCACAAGTAAACTTCCTTGAAGCAGACTTGAGATAGGACAGCTACAATAGATAACCAGTACAGTCTGAGAAGGGCTTGAATCCAGGGTCTGGATCCCTCAGACTTTAACAAAACAATAGTGACAGAGCAAATAGAGGGCAGTGGTTGCATGTATCTGCACAGCGTGCTTATGACCCACAAATCTCCCCTCCACACAAAGCTTAGGGGCATGACAGCACACACAGACACACAAGCACACGTGCGTACTGTGCACCCACACACACACCTTACAGAACAAACACAACCCACACAGCCAGTGGAATGAGACAATATTTGCCATATCTGTATGACATTGGCGTAAAAGAGAGCAGAGAAAGTTCAGACAATGGCACTATTTTCTTTGACCCAGTATTTCCCTAGATTTTCCGATCATAAATGTGTCATGTGTTAGACAGGGAGTTGAGTTGAACAGGAAGATTTCCTTACACAACATGAGGAAGGGAGAAGAGTTTTGGCACATTATTATTAACATGGAGTCCTCTGTGGCCAAATCACACCTCAGCCTCCGGAGAGGGAGCAGTGGGTCCAAATCACACAGGAGTGCTCTGCCTGGAGCCCCTGCTGGATAAATACATGCGGAGAGTGAGAGTGAGGTGGGAGTATGCTGAGATCCAAGTGGGTAAATACATGAGAGGACTGAGGTGTATACCATTCTAGAAGACTCCTCATTCCAATGGAGATCACACTCTTAAGCACAGCTCTTCAAAACAAAGGCATGCCTCCCATATTGGATTTCTCCATAATCTGCCAGGCTTCAGTTCTCCATGAATTTTGCAGCCTCAGAGTGGGATGACAGTCTGACAGCTTCTGATGGAATGATGGACCATTCCAGAGCAATTATATCCTCACAAGTTACATTTATAAACATGTAATAACATTGGAATGACTGTCATTCTATAGCATTCCAAGAGTTGTATAAAAAAAATGTAGGTAAATAAATATACAATAATTTGACACTGTCTTCACAAATCACAGTTTGAGATCTAGTTATCCTTAATCCTAAAATGGAACATGAAGTACACATCTTACAAAGAGAAGACGCATTCCAGGAACATAAACACTTGACTTGGCGATGGCATCACAGTCTATTTCACAATGCTCACATTGAGTCCTCTAAACACTCTCTCTGGGAATTTTATTCATGTAAGGCTTTTCTTTTGTGATCAAATACTTCAGAGAAGTATATTAACTTCTCATTCCAAGGCTTTGAGGCAAAGAAACAGTCATGTTCGAGCATAAAAACAGTCTGAAGCCATTGAAATGAATAGCTTGTCGGAGTCAGGTCCTCAGCAATGCACTACAATAGTTTAGAACAGGAATGTCAAGCAGAATGTATCCAAAGCACTGCAATCCTGTGAAATAACTGCCATCCTTGCAATTACAAGAACCAAGATATTTGCAGATGATCATGCCATGAATACAAATAAAACTTACTGTAAAAGCCTTGAATGAATCCCAATTCATTTACCAGTGCCACCATATAAATAATTTGCAAGTAGATACTCCAAAACAACTTCACACATAATTGCACAAATCTTGCTTTAAGAGGTCTGGCATGCTGTGGATTTACATGCGAGGAGAAGGAGGGTCAAATCTGGCCACTGGTGGCTTGGACTCCTCCATGACACCACTGTAGTGCTCTCGTTGCTCAATGGGTGAGGTTCCTCCTATCATATCCACAACCAATACATTCCAGAAAACACTAACAGACATTTTATTGAAAAGCACGTTGCTAGTCTTTGAAAAGTGTAATATACACTGAGTATACCAAACATTAGGAACACCTTCCGAATAATGAGTTCAATAAGGGATCATAGCTTTCACCTGGATTCACCTGGTCAGTCTATGTCATGGAAAGAGCAGGTGTTCTTAATGTTTAGTACACTCAGTGTAGTTCAACTGGTAATGGATAAATTAAAATGAAATAGTTTACTGCTAAAATACATGAAAATAACACTTGTTGCCTTTTGTTCATTTTCATCCGTGGTCCCAGAATAAAAATAAAGGATTCCAAATCTGGGCATTTCACTTTCCAGTGTGTTCAGGGCATACTTTTGTCCCAACAAATTCAGCCAAGGAGCCGAGTTTAACTCAGACAGACAAGCCTGAAGAGAAATTGAAGGGAATTTTAGAAAAAGCATACTTGCAAAGTTTGTTCAAGAACTGATATATATGAGCTCCTAGAGAATCAAAATAACTAAATCAGAGATCCCTGATATGTTAAACACCTGCCACCATCACAATTCAGAGTTATTGAGAAGGACTAAAACAGATTAATTGAATAACAGTACAGTACATTACATAACATTAGTGGAGGAATAACAAACAGTTCTGACAAATTCTGCTCGCATAATCAGATCTGACACCTTCCCACACTAGCTGTCTTTACCGTGTGGCTCTTCAACAGGCAAACTGATTCATTTTTGATGCACCTCCACTGACCACATGCCACAATTTGTTTCATTTATTTTATTTTAAATTATAGAATATATAATGTAGCTATGCTATAATCTCAACCACAGTAGTTTATTACAATAAGAGTAAGTAACTGTAACAATAGATTGATAGTAACTGTAACAGTGGGTTGATAGTAACTGTAACAGTAGGTTGATAGTAACTGTAACAGTGGGTTGATAGTAACTGTAACATTAGGTTGATAGTAACTGCAACAGTAGGTTGATAGTAGCTGTAACAGTGGGTTGATAGTAACTGTAACAGTAGACTGATAGTAACTGTAACAGTGGATTGATAGTAACTGTAACAGTAGACTGATAGTAACTGTAACAGTGGATTGATAGTAACTGCAACAGTAGGTTGATAGTAACTGTAACAGTAGACTGATAGTAACTGTAACAGTAGGTTGATAGTAACTGTAACAGTGGACTGATAGTAACTGTAACAGTGGGTTGATAGTAACTGTAACAGTAGACTGATAGTAACTGCAACAGTAAGTTGATAGTAACTGTAACAGTGGGTTGATAGTAACTGTAACAGTAGGTTGATAGTAGCTGTAACAGTGGGTTGATAGTAACTGTAACAGTAGGTTGATAGTAACTGTAACAGTGGGTTGATAGTAACTGTAACAGTGGGTTGATAGTAAATGTAACAGTAGGTTGATAGTAACTGTAACAGTAGGTTGATAGTAACTGTAACAGTAGACTGATAGTAACTGTAACAGTAGGTTGATAGTAACTGCAACAGTAGGTTGATAGTAACTGTAACAGTGGGTTAATAGTAACTGTAACAGTGGGTTGATAGTAACTGTAACAGTAGGTTGATGGTAACTGTAACAGTAGGTTGATAGTAACTGTAACAGTAGGTTGATAGTAACTGTAACAGTAGGTTGATGGTAACTGTAACAGTGGGTTGATAGTAACTGTAACAGTGGGTTGATGGTAACTGTAACAGTAGGTTGATGGTAACTGTAACAGTAGGTTGATAGTAACTGTAACAGTAGGTTGATTGTAACTGTAACAGTAGGTTGATAGTAACTGTAACAGTGGGTTGATAGTAACTGTAACAGTAGGTTAATAGTAACTGTAACATTGGGTTGATATTGGGTTGATAGTAACTGTAACAGTAGGTTGATAGTAACTGTAACAGTAGGTTGATGGTAACTGTAACAGTAGGTTGATAGTAACTGTAACAGTAGGTTGATAGTAACTGTAACAGTGGGTTGATAGTAACTGTAACAGTGGGTTGATAGTAACTGTAACAGTAGGTTGATGGTAACTGTAACAGTAGGTTGATAGTAACTGTAACAGTAGGTTGATAGTAACTGTAACAGTAGGTTGATAGTAACTGTAACAGTGGGTTGATAGTAACAGTAACAGTAGGTTGATAGTAACTGTAACAGTGGGTTGATAGTAACTGTAACAGTAGGTTGATAGTAACTGTGACAATAGGTTGATAGTAACTGTAACAGTAGGTTGATAGTAACTGTAACAGTAGGTTGATAGTAACTGTAACAGTGGGTTGATAGTAACTGTAACAGTGGGTTGATAGTAACTGTAACAGTAGGTTGATAGTAACTGTAACAGTAGGTTGATATTAACTGTAACAGTAGGTTGATAGTAACTGTAACAGTGGGTTGATAGTAACTGTAACAGTAGGTTGATAGTAACTGTAACAGTAGGTTGATAGTAACTGTAACAGTAGGTTGATAGTAACTGTAACAGTAGGTTGATAGTAACTGTAACAGTAGGTTGATAGTAACTGTGACAGTAGGTTGATAGTAACTGTAACAGTAGGTTGATAGTAACTGCAACAGTAGGTTGATAGTAACTGTAACATTGGGTCGATATTAACTGTAACAGTAGGTTGATAGTAACTGTAACAGTGGGTTGATAGTAACTGTAACAGTGGGTTGATAGTAACTGTAACAGTAGGTTGATAGTAACTGTAACAGTGGGTTGATAGTAACTGTAACAGTGGGTTGATAGTAACTGTAACAGTAGGTTGATAGTAACTGTAACAGTAGGTTGATAGTAACTGTAACAGTAGGTTGATAGTAACTGTAACAGTAGATTGATAGTAACTGTAACAGTAGATTGATAGTAACTGTAACAGTAGGTTGATAGTAACTGTAACAGTAGGTTGATAGTAACTGTAACAGTGGGTTGATAGTAACTGTAACAGTAGGTTGATAGTAACTGTAACAGTAGGTTGATAGTAACTGTGACAGTAAGTTGATAGTAACTGTAACAGTAGGTTGATAGTAACTGTAACAGTAGGTTGATATTAACTGTAACAGTGGGTTGATAGTAACTGTAACAGTGGGTTGATAGTAACTGTAACAGTAGGTTGATGGTAACTGTAACAGTAGGTTGATAGTAACTGTAACAGTAGGTTGATAGTAACTGTGACAGTGGGTTGATGGTAACTGTAACAGTAGGTTGATGGTAACTGTAACAGTAGGTTGATAGTAACTGTAACAGTAGGTTGATAGTAACTGTAACAGTAGGTTGATAGTAACTGTAACAGTGGGTTGATAGTAACTGTAACAGTAGGTTGATAGTAACTGTAACAGTGGGTTGATAGTAACTGTAACAGTAGGTTTATAGTAACTGTGACAGTAGGTTGATAGTAACTGTAACAGTAGGTTGATAGTAACTGTAACAGTAGGTTGATAGTAACTGTAACATTGGGTTGATATTGGGTTGATAGTAACTGTAACAGTAGGTTGATAGTAACTGTAACAGTAGCTTGATGGTAACTGTAACAGTAGGTTGATAGTAACTGTAATAGTAGGTTGATAGTAACTGTAACAGTGGGTTGATAGTAACTGTAACAGTAAGTTGATGGTAACTGTAACAGTGGGTTGATAGTAACTGTAACAGTAGGTTGATGGTAACTGTAACAGTAAGTTGATAGTAACTGTAACAGTAGGTTGATAGTAACTGTAACAGTAGGTTGATAGTAACTGTAACAGTGGGTTGATAGTAACTGTAACAGTAGGTTGATAGTAACTGTAACAGTGGGTTGATAGTAACTGTAACAGTAGGTTGATAGTAACTGTAACAGTAGGTTGATAGTAACTGTAACAGTAGGTTGATAGTAACTGTAACAGTGGGTTGATAGTAACTGTAACAGTGGGTTGATAGTAACTATAACAGTAGGTTGATAGTAACTGTAACAGTAGGTTGATATTAACTGTAACAGTAGGTTGATAGTAACTGTAACAGTGGGTTGATAGTAACTGTAACAGTAGGTTGATAGTAACTGTAACAGTAGGTTGATAGTAACTGTAACAGTAGGTTGATAGTAACTGTAACAGTAGGTTGATAGTAACTGTAACAGTAGGTTGATAGTAACTGTAACAGTGGGTTGATAGTAACTGTAACAGTAGGTTGATAGTAACTGTAACAGTGGGTTGATAGTAACTGTAACAGTAGGTTGATAGTAACTGTGACAGTAGGTTGATAGTAACTGTAACAGTAGGTTGATAGTAACTGCAACAGTAGGTTGATAGTAACTGTAACATTGGGTAGATATTGGGTTGATAGTAACTGTAACAGTAGGTTGATAGTAACTGTAACAGTAGGTTGATGGTAACTGTAACAGTGGGTTGATAGTAACTGTAACAGTAGGTTGATAGTAACTGTAACAGTAGGTTGATAGTAACTGTAACAGTAGGTTGATAGTAACTGTAACAGTAGGTTGATAGTAACTGTAACAGTGGGTTGATAGTAACTGTAACAGTAGGTTGATAGTAACTGTAACAGTAGGTTGATAGTAACTGTAACAGTAGGTTGATGGTAACTGTAACAGTAGGTTGATAGTAACTGTAACAGTGGGTTGATAGTAACTGTAACAGTAGGTTGATAGTAACTGTAACAGTAGGTTGATAGTAACTGTAACAGTGGGTTGATAGTAACTGTAACAGTAGGTTGATAGTAACTGTAACAGTAGGTTGATGGTAACTGTAACAGTAGGTTGATAGTAACTGTAACAGTAAGTTGATAGTAACTGTAACAGTAGGTTGATAGTAACTGTAACAGTAGGTTGATAGTAACTGTAACAGTGGGTTGATAGTAACTGTAACAGTAGGTTGATAGTAACTGTAACAGTGGGTTGATAGTAACTGTAACAGTAGGTTTATAGTAACTGTGACAGTAGGTTGATAGTAACTGTAACAGTAGGTTGATAGTAACTGTAACAGTAGGTTGATAGTAACTGTAACATTGGGTTGATATTGGGTTGATAGTAACTGTAACAGTAGGTTGATAGTAACTGTAACAGTAGCTTGATGGTAACTGTAACAGTAGGTTGATAGTAACTGTAATAGTAGGTTGATAGTAACTGTAACAGTGGGTTGATAGTAACTGTAACAGTAAGTTGATGGTAACTGTAACAGTGGGTTGATAGTAACTGTAACAGTAGGTTGATGGTAACTGTAACAGTAAGTTGATAGTAACTGTAACAGTAGGTTGATAGTAACTGTAACAGTAGGTTGATAGTAACTGTAACAGTGGGTTGATAGTAACTGTAACAGTAGGTTGATAGTAACTGTAACAGTGGGTTGATAGTAACTGTAACAGTAGGTTGATAGTAACTGTAACAGTAGGTTGATAGTAACTGTAACAGTAGGTTGATAGTAACTGTAACAGTGGGTTGATAGTAACTGTAACAGTGGGTTGATAGTAACTATAACAGTAGGTTGATAGTAACTGTAACAGTAGGTTGATATTAACTGTAACAGTAGGTTGATAGTAACTGTAACAGTGGGTTGATAGTAACTGTAACAGTAGGTTGATAGTAACTGTAACAGTAGGTTGATAGTAACTGTAACAGTAGGTTGATAGTAACTGTAACAGTAGGTTGATAGTAACTGTAACAGTAGGTTGATAGTAACTGTAACAGTGGGTTGATAGTAACTGTAACAGTAGGTTGGACAGTGTGTTCTATGTACCATACGTTCTATGTATGTTTTGGGACTGTTCCTCGAATGGCTGACTAATTGTACTTCTCTACAGTAACACTATGGTGTCATCTTTTCAAATAATGGCGAGCATTTCAAAGGCTCTCAATTTCTCTGTAAACAACATTATAAAGATGACTTTAACTTTTCCATGTGCTCAGGGAGACAATTTCACACGCGAAGCACACCAACAACATGGACAAGACGCAAACCCGGACATTCGTTCCGTGCAAAGAAATATATTTCATGAATTGAGCTACTTAGATGACTGTAATGATCTCTGAAGGAGTAATTGACCATGCAGGGACACTCAGAGGAGTTGTGACAGCCTGTGATGGGGGTAAACAGAGAATGAACACAGACACATCAGGCACCATGGAATAAAACAGCTATTTGCTACCATCAGGTTGCTGTGGATGTGGTTTTCCCTTTATTTGGTGGGAACTGACTGAATCTCCATTCTCTCAATGCACCATATGGCAGCACTGTCAATATCAATGATTTCTAGATGCTTGGGCTATTGACTGTGACTAAAGCTATGTCAAGTGTTCCAAAAACAAGTTTTCACGTGATTTCACATGTGAAATTTCACATGAAATCATGTGATTTTCCACTTGTTAAATCATGTGGTTTTTCCTGTAAGGGAGATAGGAGAATTTCACTTTGTCAAAAGTGGAGCTTGGAAGTCAAAGCAACCTGAAACAGAAGGAAACAAAAATAAAGTCGTAGCAGAATCCTATGGGTGTGGTAGGCTACACTGGAGCACTAGCAGAGACAGAGACTCATAACACTATGTGCAGCCACCTGGAAGGCACAGCGCTATATCTATAGCCTAGTTACTATCGTCCTGATTATGTCTGCTGGTGCCTTAATTAAGAGAAAGAGCAAAGTTCCTAATCAGAAAACTGTTCCTACACAGGCAAACATCCTCTTGAAGGTATTTCAGCAAGGCTATACATGATGCCTTGGAAATGAATGAAATGAAATGAAACAGGATTGGCTACAGGATAAGCATTCCTCCTGGAGGGTAACGTTACATAATCACTGGAGCTCTCCTAAACAAACTGTGGACCTGGTAGCAGCTGACCTCTGTTTTGGTAATATATTTCAAAGGGGCAGGAGATGATAATCTGACCCCAGAGAGAGCAGTGAAAGGGGTGTGTGTGCACGTGCACGTGCATGCGTGTGTAGGGGTGGCAGGTAGCCTAGCGCTTAGAGTGTTGGGCCAGGGCAAAGTAACCGAAAGGTCGATGGTTTGAATCCTTGAGCTTACAAGGTGAAAATTCGGTCGATCTGCCCTTGAGCAAGGCACTTAAGCCTAATTGTTTCTGTAAGTCACTCTGGATAAGAGTGTCTGCTAAATGACTAAAATGTCCCCAAAAAATGTGTGTGTGATAGAGAGAGCGTGTGTACTCTGTGCTGTTAAATGGGTGTTCTGTACTTTCTCCTCTCTTTTTACCTCCATTTAGAACAGGGGTGTTAGTTGAACTGTGGACAGCCAACCTGATCTCTGCTCTAATGAAATCCACAAGGTGTTACACTATAAAACCCAACAAGGTGTTAGACTATAAACCAACCCAGTGTGTGATAGGCTACTGTTTCTAAAGGGTGATGAAGTAACAAGGAAGGAAGAATTCATATCTGATGTTAATGGAATATTCATTTCGAAAAACATTATTTAGATTCAAAAGTGCTCTTTGGTTCTGAAAGACTTCTATTAATATCATTACAATTTATAAGCCTACTATTATTTTGATATAGCCTACAAGCACTTAGATTTGCCAATGTCATATCACCATCAAGCAATCAACTGTAATTTTAAACTATGGACAATAAACTGTTCTTTGCCAGTTAAGTATGAAAACTGGGTTAAAATAGTGCACTAGAATGGACAAACATATGCACAAAAAGAGCAAATTTAATATGATACAGCTCTGTTCCAGTTTTGGGGAAGTTACTCTGAAAATATAGTTTACCAAGCTACCAATTACTTTAGACTGGAAGAAGTTAATCTACACTAAAGCTACCCTTAAGAAAAATATACGTTTACTTAACTAAAGATACTTTAAAAACCAAAACCAGGTACTTTTAGACTTTTACTCAAGTAGTATTTTACTGGGAGACGTTCACTTTTACTTGAGTCATGTTCTATTAAGGTATCTTTACTTGTACTCAAGTATGAAAATTGGGTACCTTTTCCACCACTGATTTCACTACTCCCCAACACTACTCTGTTCATAATCAAATTAGCTACCCTATCATAACCATGAACACATAATAATAATTGCTAGATAAGTGCTATCTCGATTATAACATGCATTAATTAGTAATAAAAAATAAATCATTAGCATATACAAGTACAGTGGTGGAAAAAGTACTCGATTTTCATACTTGTGTAAAAGTAAAGATACCTTAATAGAAAATGACTCAACTGAAATTGAAAGTCACCCATTAAAATACTACTTGAGTAAAAGTCTAAAAGTATTTGGTTTAAAATATACTTAAGTATCAAAAGTAAATGTAATTGCAAAAATATATTCAAGTATCAAAAGTAAAAGTACTAATAATTTAAAATTCTTTATATTAAGCAAACCAGATTGCACAATTTTCTAGTTGTTTTTTAATTTACGGATAGCCAAGGTCACACTCCAACACTCAGACATAATTTAAAAACAAAGCATTTGTGTTAAGTGAGTCCGCCATATCAGAGGCAGTAAGGACCAGTCATGTTCTATTGAGAAGTGTGCGAACTGGACAATTTTCTGTCCTGCTAAGCATTCAAAATGTAACGGATACTTCTGGGTGTCAGGGAAAATGTATGGAGTAAAAAGTACATTATTTTCTATAGGAATGTAGTGAAGTAAAAGTAAAAGTTGTCAAAAATATAAATAGTAAAGTACAGATAACCCCAAAAAACTACCTAAGTAGTACTTTATAGTATTTTTACTTAAGCACTTTACACCACTGCACAATTCAGGGTTTGTATGGGGGCTGTGTATGTCTATAAAATAATTCGGGTTAATGCGTCCGTTAATCATAGTCGGGTATACCAGTCAATTTGCTAAATTCTCGTACGTAATTGTGTTACACAAATCTCTATCGCCCATGCAGAATATCCCCAGACTAGCTATATTATTTTCGACGTAACCCATTCATTTTCAATGTCTGAATAACTTAAAAACAAACCACAACGCTGCTGAGAGGTTCCGAACTTGATTTTAAAGTTTTCCTCACCTGTGGGCTCGACGCCTCGCTTTACGGGTTCGAACAGCCCTGTGTTGCTATGGACTCTCATATTCCATTGGTATTTTGTCACAGATTAAACACATCAAGCAATGACCATTGACTGCCATAGGTGCGGGTAAATGAGATACCATGGTGCGCAAGGCGATGTGCAGGAGAACAGATGATTGAGCAGCGATCACAGTTTGCAAACGAACTAAATTGTCGAGTTGGGCTATAGATGGGAAATCCCCTTTCAAAGCCCGCTTCTCCCAGATGAAAGAAGGGGTTGACTATGACGCCCCCGTGGGGTTCAAATAGAGAGACACCAGACCACATATCTCCATATCAATGGCTCTGTCTGTATCACCTTTTATTGTGTCAAATGCTAGATAAACACTTTGTTTCATTTTTTGTTTGGCAGGACAACTGGTACTTTGATGGTCAACACTGACATTCTACTTGCCTCAGAATCTGCATTGGTCTGCAGCTTCAAATAAAATGTCAGATGAAAACAAAGTAGATGTTCAAACAGTATTAATCCAAGACATAGCGAAAGAGGATTATTTTGGAACAATACACAATGAATCTTGCTTACAACAAACGTGTGCCTTTATTTAGATTGTTTTTGTGCTGATTGTACAGATATTGTGACAGCTGATTAAATGGCATCACTTGAGAAGGCAAGAACAATAATCATGTCAGGAGAAGTGCAGTATTATCATAAGGAGACGTATACTTGTAATACGGAGGAGGAATGGAGGGAAAAAGAGAGGCAGAGAAGGTCTAAGAGAGAGAGGGAGGAAGAGGGTGAGCTTGAGTCGGTTAAAAAGGGTAGGCAAAAGGGAGATGGTTTGTTTAAACAAGAATGGTAAAAACTGTAAGCAGAGTGAGCTGAAGACAGGAGGAGAAATGGAAGTGAATGAGGGCGAAGTATCGGAGGTGGCAGATGTGGTGAAGTTCTCGGAGCCCGAGGCTTGCACCAAGGGTCAGGATGAAGATGATTCTGTGACAGTAGGAGTGACGTTTTTGGAAAAGGTGGACCCTTGCCTTTTGGCTGATCCATTCATCAACCGATTCCACAGTTCCCAACTCTGTTTTGAACCACCCTGAAACCACAATTCACATCTCTTACCCCCATTCATTTAACGCGGAGCGCCTGCTCCCTCTGACCAGTAGAAACACAAACAATTATCACAAGACCACTTCTGGTTACCCTCACCAATTCCACAGCACCCAACTCTGTTTATCCTGACCCTTGGTGCAAGTTGGGTGCTGTGGAATCGGTGAGGGTAGCCAGAAGTGGTCTTGTGATAATTGTTTGTGTTTCTGCTGGTCAGAGGGAGCAGGTGCTCCATGTTAAATGAATGAGGGGAAGAGATGTGAATTGTTTTGCTCTCAAGAAAAGGGCACCATTGAAAGGAATGATTACTGGAGTAGCTGTAAATGGGAACGTTGACCAACTGAAGGGGAAGATTCCAGGTATTTGTGATGCTCGTCGTTTGGTGCGACGCAGATAGGGTGGTGTGAGTGGTGAAACAGAAGAGTCTGTTCTTTTGAGTTTTGATGTTGAGTCTTTGCCCGACAAAGTGATGTTAGGATATATAAGTTATCCTGTACAAGCTTTTGTGCTGAATACGTTAAGTTGTTACACGTTAAATGAATGGGGGTAAGAGATGTGAATTGTGGTTTCAGGGTGGTTCAAAACAGAGTTGGGAACTGTGGAATCGGTTGATGAATGGATCAGCCAAAAGGCAAGGGTCAAGCTTATGGACATGTGGCAGCAGTGTGTAGGAGGGAGGTTCCTAGGTGTGAGAAGTGCAGAAAGGCATGAGACAAAGGAATGTGTAGCACTGGGGAAAGTAGTGGTATGTGTTAATTGTAGGGGTGCCAATGGGGCTGGGGATCAGAAATGTCCCGTGCTAGAGAGGCCGATTGGGGTTTCCAGGTTTAGAGTAGGGCAGAAGTTGTCATATGCTGAGGCAGTGAAGAAAGTAGAGGAAAATGGGTCATGGGGGAGGGATCCAGAGAGGAGTGGTGTGAGAATAAACCAACAAGTGATATATGTTTCAGTACGATTGGATTTTTAGCATTTAGTTCAGGGAGGGAACGTAAGTCGCAGAAAATTGAGGTTGTGGTGGCAACTGCAGAGAGGTATTTGGGTGTGCGAGACTTGACGTCAAAAGAGTTACAGGGTGTGTTAAGTGGTGGTGTCCCATCCTTTCAGACTGTTGGCCTGAGGTAGGGTTAAATATATTTAAATAATGGAATAGGGTGTTATTTTCTTTTCTTGTTTCTTTTTTGTGAGTGTAGTGTTAGATGGTAGTGTATTTGTTTATTTAAATAAATAAATATATCTATCAAAGGATGAGGGATTTATACTCCAGTCTAGTAGGTGGCGGTATTGCAACATTCATTGGATGCCAACCGCCGTTAAACCTCATCGAAGAAGAAGACAAATGCGTGCCAATCTGCTACAGGAGGCTCGAACTGCAGGCACTCCTGATGAAGTGGTGGGGGTGGGACTAACTGAAGTCCATCCAGGAAGCATTTTGCTGAATACTTTCAGTTGCCATCGAGATATCACGATGGGATAGCAGTAATGTGATAGTTCTGTGTAATACAATATGCCAGTTTTTAGAAAAAACTAAACACATTTCGTAACGTTAATCCTGTGGGGGTTTTTCGGATTTTGTTTTCATGGCATAGTTAGTTAAACATTAGCCATGTTTATCGTCAACCTTGTTGCAGAATGGATCAATAGTATATGCAGAATAGATGCAGAATAAGCGTTTTTTTGGACCATCTGCTGTCTAATCCAACAACTGTGTGGTTAATTTACCACTGAGCTAACCCCAGCAGTAAACTCATTTTAAATCATGTCGAAACTAGTGGGCACTGCGGGGGTCTCTGTGTTGGGCGACAAATCTTTGGAGTTTTACCGAGATCCAGTGGCTTTTTGTGAACAGCGTATTGAAAAGCATGGGACACGGATATTTCAATCAAGACTTCTGAACAAACCAACTTCCTTCGTCTGTTCGGTGGAAGGGATGAAGGAATTACTTTGCGGTATAGCCACTTATTCGTGTGTATGTGCGTGTGTGTCACAATAACCTAATCAGTTCAACGGTAACAAGTTTTGACTAATAGGCCAACATTCTTATACATTCATAGTTTTTGCTTTTCAGTCTACATATCAGTTTAGGGTCAATTTCAATTTTTAACGCATTAGTAGGAAGTGATATGATTACATCAATAATGGGCTCCCGAGTGGCGCAGCGGTCTAAGTGCGAGGGGCGTCACCCTGGTTCGAATCCAGGCTGTATCACAACCGGCCGTGATTGGGAGTCCCATAGGGCAGTGCACAATCAGTGCACTGACGGCGTCAGGGTTTGGCCGGTGTCAGCCGTCATTTTAAATAATAATTTGTTCTTAACTGATTTGCCTGGTTAAATTAAAAATACATTTAAAAATATATAATATTTGTCCATTGATTAGACAGGGCTTGGTAACTGACCATTCATGAGATGGACCTGTGACTTTCCCTAGGGTGTATTGGTGAGAATTGTGTGTTTCCCAATTGAAAGAGGACATTGCAACTTATGTGATCATGACTGTATTTCAGAGAAGTCATCTGTGTTCCTGAAAGACCCCACTGATGTAATGCACAACATGTATGGAGACAACATAGTGACTGCTAATGGTGAGTTCATGTCCCAAAGGTCCATAGGGTGCAACTTGCATGCAATTTGCTTATAAGGATATAGGGCTTGTATTAGAGAGCCTACACCTCCTCTGGCCTTTACAAAAACATATTTGATTGTACATGTTCACAGGGTAAAGCTGCTTTAGGCCTTCACACTATTTGCTTGTTTTATTAATTTATCAGAAGTTGAAAAACATACAAACAGAATATTCATTATTTAGACCAATAGATGGAGTCATTGTAAATTTTTTCTTTATTTCTGCTTTATTATGAGCAACTCCATAATGTTATCTTTTGTATTCTGTATGGTTCATCCAGGCGAGGAAGCCTGCTTGCTGCGTCTGTCTCTCACCAACCTTTTCACAGGAAAGTGTCTGTCCTCAGGCTCTGACCTCATTAACAGGTAAAGACTAGTTTCATTTATTGAGTATGACAGGGTGACCAAATGTCATTATAAATATACCTTCATTAAGGATAACAATGCTTGTTTCTCTGTTTTTCTTTCCTGCACAGTGTTTCTGAACGGTGCTTGAAGGACCTTTCTGCAACGTAAGAACCCTTGAAACCTCGACTCACATTCCTTCATACACTTCTGTCTTACTCAACATACACTAGCAGGACCATACCAGAAATGTATGACCTACACTGCTTTCAGAAAGTATTCATAACCCTTGACTTATTCCACATTTTGTTGTGTTACAGCCTGATTTCAAAATGAAAAAAAAAGAATTCTCTCCTACAGTATTTACACACAATACCCCATAATGACAAAGTGAAAACATGTTTTTAGAAATTTTTGCACATTTATTTAAAATTAATACAGACATTTCTCATTCACACCCTTGAGTCAAGACATGTTAGAATCACCTTTGGCAGCTATTACAGCTGTGATTCTTTCTGGGTGAGTCTCTAAGAACTTTTCACACCCTGATTGTGCAATATTTGCACAAAATTCTTCAAGTTCTGTCAAATTGGTTGTTGATCATTGCTAGACCTCCATTTTCAAGTCTTGCCATAGATTTTCAAGCCGATTTAAGTCAAAACTGTAACTAAGCCACTCAGGAACATTTCATGTCATCTTGGTAAGCAATTCCAGTGTATATTTGGCCTTGTGTTTTATGTTATTGTCATGCTGAAAGGTGAATTTGTCTCCCAGTGTCTGCTGGAAAGCAGACTGAACTAGGTTATCCTGTAGGATTTTGCCTATGCTTAGGTCTATTCCATTTCTTTTTATCCACTCCAAAAAATCCATAGTCCTTGCCAATGACAAGCATACCCATAACATGATGCAGCCACCACCATGATTGAAAACAGTGGGGGCTGGTGTGAGGAGCTATAGGAAGACGGGGTCATTGTAATGGCTGGAATGAAATTAATGGGACGGAGTCAAACGTGGTTTCCATATGTTTGATGTGTTTGATACCTTTCAATTTATTCCATTCCAGCCATTACAATTACCTCGTCCTCCTATAACTCTTCCCACCAGCCTCCACTCATTGAAAATATGACGCATGGTACTCAGTGATGTGTTGTGTTGAAATGTTTCCTTATTTTTAATTTTTATATTTATAATTTTTTAATTATGATTTATCAGGGGGTGATGCAGCACCCTTATTTCCCGTGGCTATGACTGGGTGTACTGATACACCATTCAAAGTGTAATTAATAACTTCACCATGCTCAAAGGGATATTCAATGTCTGGTTTTTTTTACCTATCTACCAATAGGTGCCCTTCTTTGCAAGCATTGGAAAACCTCCCTGATCTTAGTCATTGAATCTCTGTTTGAAATGCACTGCTGGACTGAGGGACCTTTTATAGATAATTGTGTGTGTGTGTGGGTTACAGAGATGAGGTAGTCATTCAAAAATCATGTTAAACACTATTATTACACACAGAGTCCATGGGGTATTGTGTGTAGGCCAGTGTCACAAAATCTCAATTAAATCTATTTTAAATTCAGGCTGTAACACAACAAAATGTGGAAAAAGTCAAGGGGTGTGAATACTTTCTGAAGGCACTGTATTTCCATGTATGTTCTGTTCACTTCTCTGATTACCACTTCTTGTGTAGTGGGGAGCCCGTGTCGGTGTACCCTCTGTTTAAACGACTGGGAACAGAACTGGTGTTGGGGCTGTTCCTGAATGTGAACCCAGATGAGACACCAGAGCTTTTCCAGGACATTACAGCACTCTGTACCCTACACTGGCATGGTGAGATTACATGCTCTGTACCCTACACTGGCATGGTGAGACTACATGCTCGGTACCCCACACTGGCACGGTGAGATTACAGGCTCGGTACCCCACACTGGCACGGTGAGATTACATGCTCTGTACTCTACACTGGCACAGTGAGATTACATGCTCTGTACCCCACACTGGCACGGTGAGATTACAGGCTCGGTACCCTACACTGGCACGGTGAGATTACAGGCTCGGTACCCTACACTGGCACGGTGAGATTACAGGCTCGGTACCCTACACTGGCACGGTGAGATCAGTCTCTGCCACCTGTAGGTTTTCCCCTCTTACAATGGGAGGCATGCCGCCCACACTGGGCCTCAATGAACAATCACAACTACAATTTCAGCATACCAGTAATTGAAGAAACACTTTAGTCTCACTTTCTTTCAAAGAACTTCCTGCCCCCTGAGGGTGGTGAATATATGCATAGCCAGATAGATGTCTGACAAAACAAACTGCTCTGCATTCAAGGAGCCCTGTTTTCAAAGGGAGTGGAATAGACACACAGATCTGTGCATTAGCTGAGCTACAGTGGTAATTAGATCTCAACACCTCCATTGACAACACTGCCTCAGGCATCTCGGTGAAACCCAGTAGGTGTCAATGACTATTACATTAACACAGCATGTTAATGTGGTAATTGTGAGCCAATATACTTTTCAAAAGGGGATATTAGGCTAATCAAACTGTAGTGGTTGCTTTTCTATAGGTAGACATAGGCCCCTTTTCAGGTTGATGTAAACATAGAGATAGAGAAATATATTTTGTCAGAATGTGACCTTTGACCTGTCCTTCCCCTACAGGGATCATCTCAACTCCAGTCCGTGTGAAGGTTCCTCTGTGGTCCTCTGGCTTTTGCACAGCGCTGGAGGCTAAAGACAAGCTCATGGACATAATTAAAGACAAGCTGGAGTGTCAGAGACAGGGGTGAGTCCATAAATATGTTGTCATAGACACACGTTGTGGTCACATGTAAGTGATTCTTCTCTCCTCACTTTCATTGTCACTTTCTCTTAATGCTTTCTCATTTACTATCTCTTTCTCTCTCTATCGCTCTGTAGGTTTGTAGGTTATCTCCGTGATCTACCTCTCCCTGATGCCAGTTGTGCCTCCCAGCATCTGCTGTTGTTCATCTCTGCTCTGATCCCCAAAGCCCTGGCATCCTTACTCACCTCCTTCACCCTGGTTCTGAGTGGAGCAGGCAAGGTGAGACGGCCCGGTTCTCTTACTAAACCTTCAGAGCACGGGAACGCACTTTAAATCATGTTGACCTTACATTGTAGTAACAACTACACAGCTTTTGGAAATGCCTTGCTTTGGATCAGTGTAGTACTGCGGGAATCCTGTATGAACACTAACGCTTCATTTTTTTGTCAGAAGGAAATTAGGAATCGTGCGAGGGCAGACCCTGATTACCTTTACTACGTCCTCCTGGAAGTACAGAGACTTTGGCCTCCGTTCATTGGTGGAAGACGAATAGCCAATCATGTGAGTCCACTACATTGCTTGTTATCAACAACATTTGATCTGATATCTTAGCTCTCTCTGTCCATTCATGATCTGAGCTCAAGGGGGAGTAGCATGCCCACAAATAGATCTCTAAAGAAGTCTGTTTGTAAAGGGAACATCATGTATTTCCCTAGACTTATGATAGCCAACTGTGATCTGCCTGCGGCACGCAGTGACAATGAACTTCTTTCTAAGTTGTTTAAAATGATGAATGACAAGTATGTTCACATGTTCCCCAGTTGATATCCTCTATGAATGATTATCTTTCTGAAATACCCAAGCATGAGTATACAGCTATCGACTCTGTTTTTTATGCCCATTTCATTGTATTCTATGTCTGATAACAGGAAGGCTATTAATCAAAACAGGCTTCCTACATCCAAGTCAATGTTTATGATGCAGAAATGAATGCATTGTGTGACAAAAAATAAGCTATTGAATATTGTATTATGGTTGTTTTTAGTAATAGAGCTGTCAGCCAGTGTATTATTGGCTTACTGTGATTGTCATCTCTTCATTGTTCACTGGCTGGCTTTATAATGAAAATGGGCCAGTTAATGACGTCCATCTTGGAATAGTGTGACCTCATGCCTCTTCACGCAACAACAACAGCCCATGAGGGGAATTGATTGGGCTCAAATTGATTGACCCTCTTACCCAAGGGCTGTGTTTGCTTTATGATTGGAAAAAGTAATAGCATGCATTTGCAATAGCTTAAATTGTTTACTAGCTAGTATGTTGTGTAATTTATTTTTCACCTTTTTTAACGCTGAGTGAGTATAGTTAGCATAATCTTTGTACGTTGAACTTTTATTTTTTATTCGGAAAATTCTTCAATTGGTCTGATGTAGAGATATCTCCCTGTGTGAGTCCTGGCCTGGAGAGGTTGTTAATAATAAGTGACTTTGGACTTCAACCAGCCAGTGAGGTGTCGACACAACTAGGAGCAGAAAAAACAAGTATTGAGATTAATCAGGCCCAAACAGGTGGCCATAGATGCATATTTAATCAAAATAGTTCATGAATATGAATCTGTTGTGCAGAGTGAACTGTCAGGGTGACAGAGTGTTGGGGAGGGGGAGGATGGAGAGAGGGAGGATGGAGAGGGAGAGGATGATAGTGAGATGGGAGAAAGGATGTAGAGAAGGATAGGGGAGGAGGGAGGGATGGAGAAGAAGGATGGGAGAGGTGGGGAGGAGAGGAGCCCTGAGTTTCTGGTCGTCTTGCCTCAGAGCCCAGCTCCTAGTAGACCTAGCAGCCACAGGGAAGTACAGCTGGGCCTCTTCTGCCTTTGGGCCATAGCAACACACACAGAAAGTCACTAACACAAATGTTCATATCAGAATATTTTTAGTCGTGAATTTATTAACATTGCACTACACTCTGTACTGTACATTTAATTTTCTCCGGGGTTGTCGGAAAGGAACATTTTGTGACTCACCCTCCTCCCACTCCATCGATGGTAGTCAGTGAACTGTGGTTATGCCCACAGTCTCACATGTAGATTGGGATGTTTCAGGCTCCTGTTTGCCTGTGAGTGTTAACGTCACTGTGGTAACAAAAAGGTGTGTGAATGGGTGTTACATATTCATGATGGAGGTGGAAGGAGGGGGGAGGCGCCATGTGTGCGCCAATGGAACCCTATTTTTACCAGAGCCCTAGTAGTGACAAAATAGGGTGCCATTTGGGATGCTTTCCTTGTCATGTGCTCTCACGGCTCCCCCTCCTTCCCTCCCTGCCTTTCTCCCTCCCTCTATCCCGGCCGGTTGGATGAATAATGCATACCCACACGCCCAGGTTATGATGGGTAATTGATTGAGGCAGTAAACACTGATGTTACAGTGTTGGAGGAGCGTAGGGGAGTGAGGGAGGGAGGGTGATCGTCATGGGTGGAGGGGGGTTCGTCATGCCCTCCCCTCACCTGGGGTAAAGCAGCTCCTCCACAACGAGAGAGAGAGAGAGAGAGGGGAAGGGGGCTGGACCATTTTTTTGTTCGGTGGGCTGGTCGAAATTGACACACACAAAAATATATATTTTTAGAAATAAAACAATTTAAAAAAACAGGACATGGCCGCGGCCCATGGGCCTGTTAAGATGTTTTTTATATATATATTTGTGCAATTTCACAGTTATAATAATCTATAATGAGCCTTTGGCTGATCAGTGGGTAATGGTCGGCCCCCCTACCAAGATGTGCCGGCCTGGTTTTCTGATAGGCTGAGCTGAGGTTATGCAAACTCATGTTCAAAGTCAAACACGGCATCAGCAAAGAGACCTGCTCCGACTCTGTCATCAGTTAGACAGCCAAGATCATGGATCGTAAAAAACGGAAAAGGTGCCAATAAATGTAGAAAGAGCACATTCTACATTGTCAGCTCACTTAAAACTTCCAATTTTTTGGGTGTCTTAAACCATGAATTGGTCAAATAGTAAAGTGCATTATCCTCATGACTCCTGTAATGAAAGCGTCTGCCCTGTGCCTTTTCCCTCGCTGGGGCTTTGGCACTTTACCCACTCTCCTCTCCCCCCCATGTGCCCGAGAGAAAGTGCGCGCAGTGATGCAGGCTGGTGTGGGTAAAGTGCCAAAGCCGAATTATTGTCCCAGTCCACCCCTGGGAGAGAGAGAGAGAGAACACCAAGCAAGAGAGGCAGACCAGCAGAAGTGGGTAAGAGAGAGAGCGTTAGAGAAAGAGGGAGTACTTTAACCCATACCTATGAAGCCAGCCAGGCAAATCAAATTGTATTTTTCACATGCGTGGAAATCCACAGGTGTAGTGAAATGCTTACATACATGCTCTTTCCCAATGATGCAGAGATACATTTAAAAAACACATGAGAAATAAAACACACAGGAATGAAGCTATATACAAGGAGTACCATAACCATACTGTATCTATGTGCAAGGATACGTGGTCATTGAGGTAGATATGTACATATCACAGGAGGCTGCTGAGGCAAGAACAGCTAGTAACAGTGACTAAGGTTCAGGGCAGGGTACTGGGTGGAGGCCAGCTAGTGATGACTGTCTATTGACACACCCGTGTGTCAATCAAATTTACATCATAATATTTTTTTGCACGGACTGTGTCTCAACCCCACCGCATCCGACTGTGTCTACATTCAGCATCTGCGGTGGAAAGTGGCAGAGCTAGAGCGCTGTTTGTCAGACCAGGAGACATCCCGAAAATTGGTCTTCTCACAAAAACCCCTGTGGTGTCCGAAAGTTTTGGCTTACTAACTAATATGACCACTCTATGGAAAGATGAGACTCTCACAAACATAACAGGGATATGGACTTGAATATGTCCATAAACACTCCAGCTAACTGGTCTGCACATGCTCTGAGGACGCGGCTTGGGATGCTGTCTGGGCCGACAGCTTTCCGAGAGTTAACACGCTTAAATGACTTACGTCGGCAACAGAGGCGTCGGTGGCTGGCTGGCTTTCCCTTTTTAATCCTTAATTATCTGGTGTCCTTGACGTCGAATTGCAACTCCACTTTGTCCCTGTACTGTCTATTTTGCCTCTTTGATTGCCTTACGGAGGTCAAAGCTGGTCTGTTTGTACACGTCCATGTTCCCAGTCACCTTGTCATGGTTAAATGCGGTGGGTTGCGCTTTCAGTTTTGCGCAAATGCTGCCATCTATCCACAATTTTTGGTTCTAATCATCACAGTGCACTTCCTGATGAACCCAGTCACCGAGTCAGTGTATTCGTCAATAATATAGGTGCGGGGGCGGACCTTGTAGCCGTCCCGGAAGGGAGAGTAGCAAAGATCAAGAGTTTGTGATGCACGTGTAGCACCGGAGATGTGTTGATAGAATTTCGTTTTCCTCAGATTTCCTTTATTAAAGTCCCCCAGCTACAAAAAAATGTGGCCTCAAGATATGCGGTTTCCAGTTTACACATAGTCCAGTGTAGTTCCTTGAGAGCCGTCGTGGTGTCTGCTTGGGGGGAATGTACACGGCAGTGATGATGAGCGAAGAAAATTATCTCGGGAGGTAATGCGGTTGGCATTTGGTGGTGAGGTATTCCAGATTGGGAGAACAAAAGGACTTGAGTTCCCGTACGTTACCACAATCATACCATGATATTCTAATCATATACATCATATACAGAGTGGGTAACCCGCCTCCACCATCCGCTCTACTGGCCAATGTGCAATCACTGGAGAATATACTGGATGATCTTCGTTTGAGACTCTCCTACCAATGGGACATTAAAAACTGTAATATCTTATGTTTCACCAAGTCGTGGCTGAACGACGACACAGATAATATACAGTTGGCTGGGTTTTCCGCGCATCGTCAGGACAGAACAGCTATGTCTGGTAAGACGAGGGGTGGGAGTGTGTGTCTAATTGTCAATAACAGCTGGTTCGTGATGTCTAATATTGAGGAAGTCTTGAGGTATTGCTCGCCTGTGGTAGAGTAAATCATGATAAGCTGTAGACCACACTATCTACCAAGTGATTCTATATTTTTCGTAGCCGTCTATTTACTACCACAAACCGATGCTGGCACTAAGACCACCTTCAACGAGCTGTATAAGGCCATTAGCAAACAAGAAAATGCTCATTCAGAAACGGCGCTCCTAGTGGCCGGTGACTTTAATGCAGCCAAACTTATAACTGTTTTACCTAATTTCTACCAGCATGTCACATATGCAACTAGAGGAGAAAAAAACTCTAGACCAGCTTTACTCCACACACAGAGACACATACAAAGCTCTCCCTCGCCCTCCATTTGGCAAATCTGACCATAATTCTCTCCTCCTGATTCCTGCTTACAAGCAAAAACTAAAGCAGGAAGTACCAGTGACTTACTCAATACGTAAGTGGTCAGATGGAGCGGACTGTTTTGCTAGCACAGACTGGGATATGTTCCGGGATTCATCCAGTGGCATTGAGGAGTATACCACCTCAGTCACCGGCTTCATCAATAAGTGCAGCGACAACGTCGTCCCCACAGTGACTTTATCCCAACCAGAAGCCATGGATTACAGGCAACATCCGCACCGAGCTTAAGGCTAGAGCTGCCGCTTTCAAGGAGCAGGACACAAATCCGGAAGCTTATAAGAAATCACGCTGTGCACTCAGATGGACCGTCAAACAGGCATAGCGTCAATACAGGACTAAAATGTAACCCTACTACACCGGCTCTGACGCTCTCCGGATGTGGCAGGGCTTGCAAACTATTACGGACTACAAAGTGAAACCCAGCCGCAAGCTGCCCAGTGACGCAAGCCTACCAGACGAGCTAAATGCCTTATATGCTCACTTCGAGGCAAGCAACACTGAAGCATGTATGAGAGCACCAGCTGTTCCAGACGACTGTGTGAAAACGCTCTCCGTAGCCGATGTGAGCAAGATCTTTAAAACAGATCAACATTCACAAGGCCGCGGGGCCAGACGGATTACCTGGACCTGTACTCAGAGCGTGCACGCACCAACTGCCAAGTGTCTTCACTGACATTTTAAACCTCTCCCTGACCGAGTCTGTAATATCTACATGTTTCAAGCAGACCACCATAGTCCCTGTGCCCAAGAAAGCGAAGGTAATCTGCCTAAATGACTACCGCCCCGTAGCACTCACGTCGGTTGCCATGAAGTGCTTTGACAGGCTAGTCATTGCTCACATCAACACCATCATCCCGGAAACCCAAGAACCATTCCAATTTACTTACTGCCCCAACAGATCCACAGATCCACAGATGACGCAATCTCAATTGCACTCCACACAGCCCTTTCCCACCTGGACAAAAGGAACACCTATGTGAGAATGCTGTTCATTGACTACAGCTCAGCATTCAACACCATAGTGCCCACAAAGCTCATCACTAAGCTAAGGACCCTGGGACTAAACACCTCCCGCTGCAACTGGATCCTGGACTTCCTGACGGGCCGCCCCCAGGTGGTAAGGGTAGGCAACAACACATCTGCCACACTGATCCTCAACACGGGGGCACCTCAGGGGTGCAAGCTTAGTCCTCTCCTGTACTCCCTGTTCACCCAAGACTGCATGGCCAAGCATGACTCTAACACCATCATTAAGTTTGCTGACGACCGGCAACAATGAGACAGTCTATAGGGAGTAGGTCAGAGACCTGGCAGGGTGGTGCCAGGACAACAACCTCTCCCTCAATGTGAGCAAGACAAAGGAGCTGATTGTGGACTACACACAATCTCACCAAGACAGTTGTGAAGAGGGCACGACAACACCTTTTCCCCCTCGGGAGACTGAAAAGATTTGTCATGGGCCCCCAGATTCTCAAAAGTTTCTACAGCTGCACCATCGAAAGCATCCTGACCGGTTGCATCACTGCCTGGTATTGCAACTGCTCGGCATCTGGCCGTAAGGCGCTACAGAAAGTAGTGCGAATGGCCAAGTACATCACTGGGGCCAAGCTTCCTGCCATCCAGGACCTATGTACTAGGCGGTGTCAGAGGAATCCCAAAAAATGGTCAAAGACTCCAGTCACCCAAGTCATAGGTACCGGAGTGCCAAATCTAGGTCCAAAAGGATCCTTAACAGCTTCACCCCCAAGCCATAAGACTGCTGAACAATTAATCAAATGGCCACCCAGACTATTTACATTGACACCCCCCTTCCTCGCCCTTTGTTTTTGCACTGCTGCTACTTGCTGTTTTTTATCTATGCATGGTCACTTTACCCCAACCTACATGTACAAATTACCTCGACCCACCTGTACCACCGCACATTGACTCAGTACCGGTACCCCCTGTATATAGCCTCGTTATTGTTTTTTTATTGTGTAACTTTTATTACATTTTTTACTTTAGTTTATTTAGTAAATATTTTCTTAACTCTATTTCTTGAACTGCATTGTTGGATAAGGGATTGTAAGTATGCATTTCACGGTAAGGTCAACACCTGTTGTATTCGGTGCATGTGACAAATACAATTTGATTTGATTATAGTTACTCCACAATACTAACCTAATTGACAGAGTGAAAAGAAGGAAGCCTGTACAGAGTACAAATAATCTAAAACATGCATCCTGTTTGCGTCAATGCACTAAAGTAATACTGCAAAAAAAAATGTTGTCCTGAAATCAAAGTGTTATGTTTGGGGCATCATGTTATGGGTATGCTTGTAATTGTTAAGGACTGGGGATTGTAAATGTCACTGTAGGCACTGTATGTGTTTGCGCATGTGTGTGTGTGTGGATAGAGACCTGTGAGTGTGCATATCGCCAGTGCAGGTAGAGTCACTGCAGATAGTCCATACAGATAATCCGGGTAGCCATTGATTAGCTATTCAACAGTCATCATAGGCGCCAGGCCTTACATGGCATCATTAAGGTGGCGGATTAAGATTCCTGAGCTTTCGGAAAGACGTGAGTAATCCTCTCAAGTGGAACGGGGGGGTGTGCAGCGGCATTTTGAGCATGTCCTGTTGTTGCTTGCTGGTGGAATATTAACTCTGAGGTCAGTGAGTCTCACTGTTCTCTACAATGGACTGACTGGAGATGATGTTGCTGAGCTAGTTTCCACTCTGGACAGTCAGAAATAATGAGGAAACACTGACAGACCATCGCCTCTTCTAGACTCTTTCTTTCCTGCTCTAGCTAAGCCACTGCGTTCATTGACTTAGCCCTGGACTCTTAGACATCATCACACTTTGCCTGTAAAGTCCTCTGCAACAATCCCTCTTGGACTCACGCACTTTATTCTGGAGCTCATGAAAGGCTTTATGTTTCACGTCAGCCGCTGCATCCCCTTTGTGCCAGCCTATGATCAGAGATGATCCAGACAGCAACTCTTGAAATCCAGACCCATCTCTGCCCATGTTGTGGTTATTTATTTCCCTCAGAACCCAGAGCCCCAGCCAGCCCCAGCCCAGCCCAGGTGGGCCCATATGCTGCCTGCTAATGGGGTTATACATAAAACATCCTCATCTGGCCAACTGCCTGCCTGGCTCCCTGATAGCAGGATGTGCATGTCACTGGGAATAAGGACCAGGCCTGATGAGGGGCTGTAGTCTACTGGGGACCTGTGATACATTACTGTAGCTCCTCAGCTTCAATCAGCCCTCTTTAAAAGCCAGGGATCATGAATACAGACATCCTAAATATGTGATATCTCTTTTCCCAGTTTTTAAATCGTTTTCATAGAATCTTATTTCCCCAGAATCTCTGCTACTGTACAATGATGAGTGTTCCTTTAAAAAAAACAATGATCAGTATTCCGAGAAGTGTTTTGTCTAGCACTCTGCAGTGTGGAGACACATTAAGCAGTGTTTTTCAGAGCCTGTGTGCGTGTGTTTGTGTGTGTGCTCGTGCCTGCGTGAGTGTGAACCGTGTGTGTGAGAGAGTGATCTCTGCTCTGCTCTGAGAGGAGGCTCTCTGTCTCTCCCCCTTGATAAACAGGAAGCATCTTTTCAATAATGACACCTCAGTGCTTCTCTGTGATGGACTTAATGCCTTAACAAACACCCCACTGCCTCTAATTGAGTTAATGCCTTAACAAACACCCCACTGCTTCTAATTTAGTTAATATTTTAACAAACACCCCAGTTCCTCTAATTGAGATAATGTTTTAACGTCTTATGGCTGGGGGGCAGTATTGAGTAGCTTGGATGAATAAGGTGCCCAGCGTAAACTGCCTGCTACTCAGGCCCAGAAGCTAAGATATGCATATTATTAGTAGATTTGGATAGAAAACACTCTGAAGTTTCTAAAACTGTTTGAATGATGTCTGTGAGTATAACAGAACTCATATGGCACGCAAAAACCTGAGGAAAAAATCCAACCAGGAAGTGGGAAATCTGAGGTATATAGTTTTTCAACTCTTTGCCTATCCAAGATACAGTGGAAATTTGGTCCGATTGCACTTCCTAAGGCTTCCATTCCATGTCAACAGTCTTTAGAACCTTGTTTCAGGCTTCTACTGTAAAGGAGGAGAGAATAAGAGCTGATTGAGTAAGGGGTCTGCCAGAAGGCCATGAGCTCATTCAGGCGCGCTCACGTGAGAGGTAGCTGCGTTCCATTGCATTTCTAAAGACAAAGGAATTGTCCGGTTGAAACATTATTGAAGATTTATGTTAAAAACATCCTAAAGATTGATTCTATACATCGTTTGACATGTTTTTACGAACTGTAATGAAATTTTTTGACTTTTCGTCTGGCCTGCGCGTCATGAATTTGGATTTGTGAACTGAAGGCGCGAACAAAAAGGAGGTATTTGGACATAAATTATGGACTTTATCGAACAAAACAAACATTTATTGTGGAACTGGGATTCCTGGGAGTGCATTCTCATGAAGATCATCAAAGGTAAGTGAATATTTATAATGCTATTTCTGACTTCTGTTGACTCCACAACATGGCGGGTACCTGTATGGCTTGTTTTTGTGTCTGAGCACCGTACTCAGATTATTGCATGGTGTTCTTTTTCCGTAAAGTTTTTTTTAAATCTGACATTGCTGTTGCATTAAGGAGAAGTTTATCTAAAGTTCCATGTATAACACTTGTATCTTTTATCAATGTTTATTATGAGTATTTCTGTAAATTGATGTGGCTCTCTGCAAAATCACTGGATGTTTTGGAGGCAAAACATGACTGAACATAACGCGCCAATGTAAACTAAGATTTTTGGATATAAATATGAACTTTATCGAACAAACCATACATGTATTGTGTAACATGAAGTCCTATGAGTGTCATCTGATGAAGATCATCAAAGGTTAGCGATTTAGTTTTATCTCTATTTCTGCTTCTTGTGACTAGGTACTCTCTTTGGCTGGAAAAATGGCTGTGTTTTTCTGTGACTAGGTACTGACCTAACATAATCAGATGGTGTGCTTTCGTCGTAAAGCCTTTTTGAAATCGGACACTGTGGTGGGATTAACGACAAGTTTATCTTTAAAATGGTGTAAAATACTTGTATGTTTGAGGAATTTAAATTATGAGATTTCTGTTGTTTGAATTTGGCGCCCTGCACTTTCACTGGCTGTTGTCATATCGATCCCGTTAACGGGATCTCAGCCGTAAGAAAACACCCCAGTTCCTCTAATTGAGTTAATGCCTTAAAAAACACGACACTGCCTCTAATTGAGTTAATGCCTTAACAAACACCCCACTGCCTCTAATTGAGTTAATGCCTTAACAAACAGAGCGAGAGGGGGAGAGAACAGATGAAGAATTAATTATTCCTCTGGATTCTCTCTCTACGTTTTTTTGCCAGTCTAAAAATATTCAGTAAGTAAATAGTGATTACTAATTATATACAAAATGTATGTTTCTATAATTACAAACCTCAGGTTGTTTCTTCCATGTTCATAGCAGCACTGTATGTGACTCTAGGATTTCTAGGAAAATCAATCATTCCCACATGAAAAAATACTTCCGTATTCTGTAGTAAACTGCAGTATACTTAAGCAATACGCCATGAGGGGGTGTGGTATATGGCCAATATACCATGGCTAAGGGCTGTTCTTAGGCACGACGCATCGCACCCCCGAGGTGCCGCTATTATAAACTGGTTATCAACATAATTAGAGCAGTAAAAATAAATGTTTTGTCATACCCGTGGTATATGGCTGTCAGCCAATCAGCATTCAGGGCTCTAACTACCCAGTTTATAATGTAGAATACTATACTACAGACTGTAGTATCCCTTGATCATGTGTAGTACTTATTATAGACTGTTGTAGTATACTGTAAAATGCTATGGTAAATACTACAGTATTATCCGCAAAAATAACACTGTGTAATGTTCGCAAAAACACTACAATCAGCAGAAACACTACACTTTTTGTACTATAGTTAACACTACAGTATTTCATTTGCATATATAGTTGAAGTCGGAAGTTTACATACACTTAGGTTGGAGTCAATAAAACTTTTCCAACAACTCCACAAATGTCTTGTTAACAAACTATAGTTTTGGCAAGTCGGTTAGGACATTTACTTTGTGCATGACACAAGTCATTTTTCCTACAATTGTTTACAGACAGATTATTTCACTTATATTTCGCTGTATCACAATTGCAGTGGGTCAGAAGTTTAAATACACTAAGTTGACTGAGCATTTAAACAGCTTGGAAAATTCCGGAAAATTATGTCATGGCTTTAGAAGCTTCTGATAGGCTAATTGACATCATTTGAGTCAATTGGAGGTGTACCTGTGGATATATTTCAAGGCCTACCTTCAAACTCAGTGCCTCTTTGCTTGACATCATGGGAAAATCCCAAAAAATCAGCCAAGACCTCAGAAAAGAAATTGTAGACCTCCACAAGTCTGGTTCATCCTTGGGAGCAATTTCTAAACCCCTGAAGGTACCACGTTCATCTGTACAAACAATAGTACGCAAGTATAAACAGCATGGGACCACGCAGCTGTCATACTGCTCAGGAAGGAGACGCGTTCTGTCTCCTAGAGATGAACGTACTTTGGTGCGAAAAGTGCAAATCAATCCCAGAACAACAGCAAAGGACCTTGTGAAGATGCTGGAGGAAACAGGTACAAAAGTATCTATATCCACAGTAAAACGAGTCCTACAGTATATCGACATAACCTGAAAGGCCGCTCAGCAAGGAAGAAGCCACTGCTCCAAAACCGCCATAAAAAGCCAGACTACGGTTTGCAACTGCACATGGGGACAAAGATCGTACTTTTTGGAGAAATGTCCTCTGGTCTGATGAAACAAAAATAGGACTGTTTGGCAATAATAACCATCATTATGTTTGGAGGAAAAAAGGGGAGGCTTTCAAGCTGAAGAACACCATCCCAACTGTGAAGCACAGGGGTGGCAGCATCATGTTGTGGGGGTGCTTTGCTGCAGGAGGGACTGGTGCACTTCACAAAATAGATGGCATCATGAGGGATGAAAATTATGTGGATATATTGAAACAACATCTCAAGACATCAGTCAGGAAGTTAAAGCTTGGTCGCAAATGGGTCTTCCAAATGGACAATGACCCCAAGCATACTTCCAAAGTTGTGGCAAAATGGCTTAAGGACAACAAAGTCAAGGTATTGGAGTGGCCATCACAAAGCCCTGACCTAAATCCTATAGAAAATTTGTGGGCAGAACTGAAAAAGCGTGTGCAAGCAAGGAGGCCCACAAACCTGACTCAGTTACACCAGCTCTGTCAGGAGGAATGGGCCAATGTTAACCTAACTTATTGTGGGAAGCTTGTGGAAGGCAACCAGAAATGTTTAACCCAAGTTAAACAATTTAAAGGTAATGCTACCAAATACTAATTGAGTGTATGTAAACTTCTGACCCACTGGGAATGTGATGAAATAAATAAAATCTGAAATAAATCATTCTCTCTACTATTATTCTGACATTTCACATTCTTAAAATAAAGTGGTGATCCTAACTGAGCTAAAACAAGGAATATTTACTCAGATTAAATGTCAGGAATTGTTAAAAACTGAGTTTAAATGTATTTGGCTAGGGTGTATGTAAACTTCCGACTTCAACTGTACCCTGACCATTCCCCTCCCCCATATCTCAATTTGCAGAAGTCTGCAAAAACCCTACAGTGAATACTACAGTCAAGTCTGCAAAAACACTAAAGTACTATAGTATTTATACCACGTTGAGTTATTGTCAAATGACTGCCCTCACAACTCAATACCAGTCTCCTACTGTTTTATTCACTCCAAAGGACACTACTCTGGGAGGCTTCCACATTCCCAAGGGTTACGCTGCCATGTACATCAGCCACGCCATCCACCGCGACCCGGAAGTGTTCCACCAGCCAGAGGACTTCCTGCCAGAGAGGTGGAGTGGAAGGTGAGGACTTTACACAGAAACCCTTCTCTTTTTGCTTTTACAGTAGCATTGTTCACTTCTCTGCTCAAACAGGCCAACCTCCACCTATACTAAGATCTTCTGTCTGAGCACACAGCTGTGCCTCAGGGTTAAACAGTTTACCAAAACAAAAGGAGTGTTTTGTTCTGACCTTGTCCTGTCTCTGTGTGTGTGCCTCTGTCCATGCAGGTAGCCAGGCTGCAGCTGGAGTTAAGCAGTTTTCTCAGTATTGTCTCTTTCTCTCTCTTTCCTTCTCTCTCTTTTTCTCTCTCAGCTTTTTTTTGTCTACCAGCTTTCTCTCTCTCTGCAGGGTTTTATTTTAGTATTATTCTCCCTCTTTCCTTTACCGTGACCTGGGTGACCCCTTGCATTCTCCAGCTCACTTCACAGACACCTGGGCTCCGGTTTAAAAATAACACCCTCTGTGCTGAGAACATGTTATGTATTCTCTCGTCCTCCCTCTCTTTCTTACTTACTTGCTTTCTTTTGCTTTGAAGCTTTCTGTGTGTGTTTGTGTGTGTATACATTAGGTTGAACTCTTTACTCCAGTGTTCATGAGTTCTCTTGAATCATTAGAGAGTGTGTCCTCTGAGTGCATCATGGAGTCCAGGCTGGAAAAACAGCCAATTATAAAGGTCTCAGGACAACTCTCACATACTCTCAAATTTCCAATAACATATCCACAAATGTACTCTATTTTGTCTAATACCTTTAGAATATAGCCCATGTAATATAAGGATTTTATATTTTTGCCATTATTGGATGATGAGCTCGAGATTAACATTTTAATTATGCTGATGATTAATCTATTCAATGGAGTTATCATCTGGTGTTGCCTGTGGTTCTAAAGGAGGAACTTTTATATTGTGAGCTCATATTGTCCTGAAGGATTTACCATAGAAATAGATAAATCCCATAGATATTAATGTATCTTTATCTCTATTCTATGGGAGAGGCTGATCATGAGAACAACTGAGTATCAGAGATACTGTTGCTAAGGCTGTCAATGCTAAGCGCCCAAAGATCTGGCAAGAGACAAAATGAGTCATACAGTTATAGTGTTAGTGAAATTCTGTGGTAAGACTGTGATAATGTCTGATAAGCGCATTATAACAATGTGTGAAATTCATACCATGACTGATGAATCAATAAACAATGTTCAGGGTAGGTGCTCTGATGATGAGGGGGGGTCACTGAGAGAGAGAAAAATAGTAAGACGGTTAGAAAGGTGGAGACAGTGAATCGAACTGGCCTAATTGTCATTTGGATGCACACATATGCTGCCCACTGCTGCAGGGCATGTTCCATGGTGGGACCTGGCTTGTCCGCCGTGTATGAGTTCACAGTGAGTGGTGGTTCATTTCCTGTTCCTGTCTCACCAGCTGTGACGGCCTCTGCTGAGGGTGGGGCTTCAGACTACTGGGGGGTGGGGGGGTAGCAGAGCTCAGTGAGAGGAGCGAGGCCTGAGGATGGCAGGGGATGGGGGGTAGCAGTGCTCAGTGAGAGGAGAGAGGCCTGAGGATGGCAGGGGATGGGGGGTAGCAGTGCTCAGTGAGAGGAGAGAGGCCTGAGGATGGCAGGGGATGGGAGGTAGCAGTGCTCAGTGAGAGGAGAGAGGCCTGAGGATGGCAGGGGATTGGGGGTAGCAGTGCTCAGTGAGAGAGGCCTGAGGATGGCATGGGATGGGGGGTAGCAGTGCTCAGTGAGAGGAGAGAGGCCTGAGGATGGCAGGGGATGGGGGGTAGCAGTGCTCAGTGAGAGGAGAGAGGCCTGAGGATGGCAGGGGATGGGGGGTAGCAGTGCTCAGTGAGAGGAGAGAGGCCTGAGGATGGCAGGGGATGGGGGGGTAGCAGAGCTCAGTGAGAGGAGAGAGGCCTGAGGATGGCAGGGGATGGGGGGTAGCAGTGCTCAGTGAGAGGAGAGAGGCCTGAGGATGGCAGGGGATGTGGGGTAGCAGTGCTCAGTGAGAGGAGAGAAGCCTGAGGATGGCAGGGGATGTGGGGTCGCAGTGCTCAGTGAGAGGAGAGAGGCCTGAGGATGGCAGGGGATGGGGGGTAGCAGTGCTCAGTGAGAGGAGAGAGGCCTGAGGATGGCAGGGGATGGGGGGTAGCAGTGCTCAGTGAGAGGAGAGAGGCCTGAGGATGGCAGGGCATGGGGGGTAGCAGAGCTCAGTGAGAGGAGAGAGGCCTGATGATGGCAGGGGATGGGGGGTAGCAGTGCTCAGTGAGAGGAGAGAGGCCTGAGGATGGCAGGGGATGGGGGGTAGCAGTGCTCAGTGAGAGGAGAGAGGGATGGGGATGGGTAGTGGTCGACCCCCCCCAGGGAAAATAAAGCCCCATCTGCCGGTAAGGAAAGTGAACAGCAAGAGAGAGTTTTGACACACTGCTCTGGTGATTATCCATGAGCATCATGCTCTATGGCAGCAGGATGGAAAATGTGAGTTAGACTAGTCTAGAGACTCACTCATCTAGGCAGTTTAAGCTCAGTGTTGCTCTTTTTATTATATTGACTCATATCTCCCTCGCCTGTAGTACATTCCATTCACTGTAAATTCAACAATGCAACTTATGACCACTTTGCCAACAACTTAGACAAAATGTTAGAGGGTATGACATCTTGTAGCCCTTCTTTGCTATTCAAATCTGAAGTCGGAAACAAAAATATCTATTACCAATCTAACGATACAGCTGTTTTAGTAACCGCATAACCAATCAATCAATCAATCAATCAACTACTGACCACAACCACACAACTACTGTCCACAACTACTGACCACAACTACTACTTACCAAAACTACTGACCACTACTGACCACAACTACTGACCACAACTACTACTTACTAAAACTACTGACCACTACTGACCACAACCACACAACTACTAACCACACAACTACTGAACCACAGATGTACTGACCACAACTACTGACCAACACTACACAACTACTGATCAGAACTAATGACCACAACTACTGCTCTGGTCTGCACTAGATCGGGTCCAGCTCTGGTCCTGGGCGTAGCTAGCTAGCTCTGGTCTGCACTAGCTCTGGTCTAGCTCTGGTCTGCACTATAAATTATAACTACTTAAATGTGCCTAAATTAGCATATAATACCCACCAACAATAATTGTAACTCTTGAACATCTAGAGACACCAAACCAACTTGTTCAGGCTATCCTATCCTTCAATTAATCTTTTCAACTACCTACTTTTTCAACTATAACCAGTCACCAACATTAGTACTGCAGACACTACTACAACTATAACTTGTTTCAAAACCATGCATATTTTAAAACAAGCACACCACATTTTATTCAGAAATGTACTTTTCAGTTATCATTTTTTATTGTATTTATTTGTTATTCAACCTTTGTTTAACTAGGCAAGTCAGTTAAGAACAAATTCTTATTTACAATGACGGCCTACCAAAAGGCCTCCTGCGGGGATGGGGACTAGGATTAAAAATTAAATAAAAATATAGGACAAAACACACATAACGACAAGAGAGACAACACAACACTATATGAAGAGAGACCATGGCAGCAACACATGACAACACAGCATGGTAGCAACACAACATGACAACAGCATGGTAGCAACACAACATGACAACAGCATGGTAGCAACACAACATGGCAGCAGCACATGTTAGCAGCACAAAACATGACACAAACATTATTGGGCACAGACAACAGCACAAAGGGCAAGAAGGTAGAGACAACAATACATCACACAAAGCAGCCACACCTGTCAGTAAGACTGTCCATGATATAGTCTTTGAATGAAGAGATTGAGATAAAACTGTCCAGTTTGAGTGTTTGTTGCAGCTCGTTCAAGTCGCTAGCTGCAGCAAACTGAAAAGAGGAGCGACCCAGGGATGTGTGTGCTTTGGGGACCTTTATCAGAATGTGACTGGCAGAACGGATGTTGTATGTGGAGGATGAGGGCTGCAGTAGATATCTCAGATAGGGGGGAGTGAGGCCTAAGAGGGTTTTATAAATAAGCATCAACCAGTGTGTCTTGCGACGGGTATACAGAAATGACCAGTTTACAGAGGAGTATAGAGTGCAGAGATGTGTCCTATAAGGAGCATTGGTGGCAAATCGGATGGAAAATGGTAAAGAACATCTAGCCGCTCGAGAGCAGCCTTACCTGCCGATCTATAAATTACGTCTCCGTAATCTACCCTGGGTAGAATGGTCATCTGAATCAGGGTTAGTTTGGCAGCTGGGGTGAAAGAGGAGTGATTACGATAGAGGAAGCCAAGTGTAGATTTAACTTTAGCCTGCAGCTTTGATATGTGCGGAGAGAAGGACAGTGTACCGTATAGCCATACTCCCAAGTATTTGTATGAGGTGACTACCTCAAGCTCTAAACCCTCAGAGGTAGTAATCACACCTGTGGGGAGAGGGTCATAATTCTTATCAAACCACATGACCTTTGTTTAGGAGGTGTTCAGAATGAGGTTAAGGGCAGAGAAAGCTTGTTCGCCACTAAGAAAGCTTTGTTGTAGAGCATTTTAACACAAAATCTGGGGAGGGGCCAGCTGAGTATAAGACTGTATCATCTGCATATAAATGGATGAGAGAGCTTCCTACTGCCTGAGCTATGTTGTTGATGTAAATTGAGAAGAGCGTGGGGCCTAGGATCGAGCCTTGGGGTACTCCCTTGGTGAGAGGCAATGGCTGAGACAGCAGATGTTCTGACTTTATACACTGCACTCTTTGAGAGAGGTAGTTAGCAAACCAGGCCAATGACACCAATACTCCTTAGCTGTCCCACAAGTATGGAATGGTATACTGTATCAAAAGCTTTGGCCAAGTCAATAAAAATAGCAGCATAACATTGCATAGAATCAAGGGCAATGGTGACATCATTGAGGACCTTTAAGGTTGCAGTGACACATCCATAACCCGAGCGTTAACCAGATTGCATACCAGAGAGAATACTATAGACATGAAGAAAGCCAGTCAGTTGATTATTGACAAGTTTTTCCAACACTTTTGATAAACAGGGCAAAATAGAAATAGGCCTATAACAGTTAGGATCAACTTGATCTCCCCCTTTAAATAAAGGATTCACGGTGGCTGCCTTCCAAGCTTAAAACGGTCAGAGATAGGCTTGGCGATGATAGGGGCAGCAACATTAAAGAAAGGGTCTAAACCATCTGACCCAGATGTTTTTTGGGGTCAAGTTTAAGGAGCTCCTTTAGCACCTCGGACTCAGTGACCGCCTGCAGGGAGAAACATTGTAGCGGGGCAGGGGAAAAAGAGGGAGGAGCATCAGGGCTAGTCGCATTAGAAGGGGTGGGAGATTTTTTAAATTTTAAAATTTTACCTTTATTTAACTAGGCAAGTCAGTTAAGAAAAAATGTGTATTTTCAATGACGGCCTAGGAACAGTGGGTTAACTGCCTGTTCAGGGGCAGAACGACAGATTTGTACCTTGTCAGCTCGGGGATTTGAACTTGCAACCTTTCGGTTACTAGTCCAACGCTCTAAACACTAGGCTACCCTGCCGCCCCGATGAGGAAATGTTGGACGGGCAAGGAAGCATGGCTGAGTCAAATAGGAATCCTGACTTATTGAAGTGGTGATTTAAAGAGCTCAGCCATGTGCTTCTTGTCAGTAACAACCACATCATCAACATTAATGGACATGAGCAGCTGTGAGGAGGAGGGTTTATTCTCCAGGTCTTTAACTGTTTTCCAGAACTTCTTGGGGTTAGACCCACAAAGAGACAACTGCTCCTTAAAGTAACTAACTTTGGCCTTCCGGATAGACTGAGTGCACTTATTTATCATTTGCCTGAACGAGAGCCAGTCAGCCTGAGTATGTGTGTGCCGAGCCTTTCGCCAAATGCAGTTCTTAACTCTGCAAGATCACGATCGGACTTGGGGCTGAACCTGTTTTTAATTCTCTTTTTCTTTATGGGGGCGTGTTTGTTAACAATACCATTGAAAATATAGAAAAAGAAGGTCCAAGCGTATTCAACAGAGGGGATCAAGCTGACTCTATAACAATTACAGAGGCCAGGTCATGAAGGAAGGCTTGCTCATTGAAGTTTTTTAGCAAGCATCTATGACAAATCAGGACAGGTCGTTTCACTGAGCAGCCATTATGAACACAGGCTGTAAAACAGTGATCACTAAGGTCATTACAGAAAACACCAGACTGACACCTACCAGGATTATTTGTGAGGATAACATCGAGGACAGTAGCCTTTTCGGGTGTTTGGAGTCATACCTTGTGAGATTGGTAATAATCTGAGAAAGATTTAGGGAGTCCCATTGCTTTAGGACTTGGTCAGGTGGTTTAAGCATGTCCCAGTTTAGGTCACCTAGCAGGACAAATTCAGACTTAGTGTAAGGGGCCAGGAGAGAGCTTAGGGCAGGTAGGTTACAAGTCGGTGCTGATGGAGGACGATAACAGTCAACAAAGAGCTATTTGAAAGTATAATGCTTAAAAACAGCAAATCAAATTGTTTGGGGACAGACTTGGTGGAGACAACCGAGCACTGAAGGTGATCCTTGGTAAAGATTACCACTCCCCCACCTTTGAAAGATCTGTTTTGCTGAAAAAGGTTATAACCAGAAAGGTTAACATCAGTATTCAAAGCACTCTTCCTTAACCATATCTCAGTAATGACCAACACATCTGGATTGGAGCTGTGAACCCACACTTTCAATTTATCATTTTTAGGTAATAACCTTTTAGTGTTAACGTGCAGAAAACCTGGGCTTTTACGAGAGCAGAAATCAGTGAAGCAGATATCAGAGCACAATTCAGAATTTGGGCTAGCAACAGTAGATGGGCCAGGGTGTACATGCACATTTACAGATATAATCAGCAGTAATACAATCAAGGCACGGCAGAGGACAGGGAGAGCTCTGCAGTGTTGATTTATGACATTTGAATGTGCATTAGATGGCAATGTGCATTACATGTCAATGTGCATTAGATGTTAGCCTAAATAGTTTATTTATTAGATAGGACTAAAGCTAGCTATCAGTAGTTCTTCAACTACCACAAAAATCATTTTAAAGCGCTGTCATCACTAGATGCACCATTATATTTCTCTCCCCAAATAATAGCCTAAAACTTTCCAATCATTACATCATCATTCAATTCAAATTAAACTTAATTTACACTGAACGTTTTACAAAAGTAAATCACACATCTATTTATCTGAAACCCACAGCATGAATGATTCAGAGTTGCTTTGCTTTCCTAAGAGTGTCGTCCACATGATCCTACATTTTATTCCCATTTTCTTGTCCTATGTCTTTCTTCTTTCAGTTTTCACATGCAACAACTGTAGTTTATTACAACAATATCTAACCCATAATTCAAAGTAATACCAAATACCAGTAATACCAACAGTAACTAATGAACTGTTTAAGCTGGAGACACCAAACCAACTTTGAACCCATCAACAGTAACTCTTGTACCGTTCAAGATAGAGACACCAAACCAACTTTGAACCCATCAACAGTAACTCTTGTACCGTTCAAGATAGAGACACCAAACCAACTTTGAACCCATCAACAGTAACTCTTGTACCGTTCAAGATAGAGACACCAAACCAACTTTCACATGTTCAGGCTATCCTATCCACTGCCACATAAATACTTTCAAAGAGCTGAAGCAAGTCACATAATTTGTATTAATGGAAAATGACCATCTAGTTCCCATTTTTCACTGTAGCACGGCACCATTATCAGGACTGGCAGACTGGGATGTGACAGTTGTAGGGAGGACAGTGTGGGAGAGAGGGGGTTATCAACAATGCAGAAACTGCTTAGTACTGCTCTCTCTAGCACCTCTCCAAGAATAGAAGCAAGCTAATAAACAACCTATTTATGTGTTCGTTTTACTTTTACTTGACTATTCTTGTTTTGCCAGACATCCAGCATTATTAGAGCCCCATAGATTCCATCTCTCCATCTAGACAGGATGTTGATCTCTGGTAACGGAGGGTACCTGCTGTGTCTGCTACTCTGTCATTTAATAAATAATAATAATAATAATAATTCCCTCCTCGGACGAGACAGGATGGTCCTTTTGGCTGCTTTTGCTGTGGTTTCAGTGCAGCTGTGCAACAGATGTTGTGTGCAGCTGTGTGCATGTGTGTGTGTATGTGTGTTGGGCAGGGCAGTAAGCTTAGTTTGTCTTCAGCAGACAGCCCCAGTGTAACTGAAACTCTGACCAAAAAATAGATATCAGCCTGAAGACATTTGGATACATCCATTACAGCCATTGTTGAAGGAGGCCACATCAAGACATCAGGTGGTTTAGGTTAGTCTCAGACGTATGTCTGGGTTTTTATTTCACTAAGATACTCAAAGACAGCTTCTGTTTCACTGATAGCTCAGTACATACACATTGACTGTGGCGCCATTGTAAGGGAGTAAAAACAAACAAGGATAAACTTGTCACCATTCCAAAGGTTATTTAAGCTATAGTCTATAAAATCTCCCACATCACAAGATAATTAATGGAAATGAATAGTCTTGTTACCATGCATTTAAAGGAAGAAAACACTACTCCTCCCTGATATGAATTATTTGTATGGCTCTTACTCATTGGCAGTTCTCAGTAGGCAGGAGGTCCTGATCAGAACCAGGTAAAGAGAGAGGCTGATGGCAGGTCCTGCTGGTTTAGCCCACTGCTTTATTATTCTCTGAATGAGTCATGAAGTCATGAATTCGATTTACGAGCCCTCCTGTGACACCAGCTCACTCCACATAATAAGGAAAATCCACTGAAATTCATACTGTGCTAGATTTGTAGGTTAAATGCTTTAATGCTCCTGTTGATCGTTATTGTAGCGCTTTAGGTCCAGACTCCACCCTTAAGTCCCTCAATAATAGTGATTATGTCATTTCTCAAGGTGCACTCGAATTATGATGAAACAGAGGTTAATGGATATGGGATGTGATAATGGCTACATAAGGCTTCTGTCATTTATTCATATAATTAAATATATTTAATCGTCACTCTCCGAAGGGGATATCTGCCTTCAATCAATATTAATGTATTGTAGTGGCTATAGGTTATTGTAAATTATCTTAAAACGGTGAATTGTTTTCCTTTATCATGTCAGATTTGTACCATATCCATATCAAATGTGAGTGTGTCTCTCTCTCTCTCAACACGCAGTAGATACATGTTGCCATGGCAACTGGTAACCTGACTGTGTCTGTACCAATGGGGATTCCCCTATGCATATGGCTGTGCCTCCATTCTTATGTTGTATTAGCCTTATGAATGAAGTCTTCATATTTATTGCATGTCTCTTTATCGATACATCCATTTGCATCCATGCAATGTCCATTGGTATGTGTCTGTGTGTGTGCACTTGTGTGTTTGTGTGAAAACTGTGTGTCTCTGTGTGTGTGTTAGCGTCCAAGTTTGTGTTTGTGAGTTGAGAGAGAGGGATGCTTCTCTCTTGTATGAAGCCCTGGGGAGGAGGATGATTCAGAAGTGAGTCAGAGCAGAGCATCCCTCTGCCCCCCTGCCTTAGCTACAGAAGGGGGATGGATGAGGCTCCTCTCTTCTCTACAGCTGCTCTTTCTGCGGTGAGGTGAAGGACACAGAGACACAGGGACTCATCATCACACAGACTAATGACCCCTGAGTTGGGTTCCCTTCCTAGAAAGTAATACCCTTAAGATTTGGGGAAGAGACACAGGATCAAGTCAGTCAATACGCTGGCCACAAGCCAAGCTTCTGTTTCGCTCTGCGTGATGAATATTTCAGAGACTGTCCCAAAGGACACACTATTCCGAATATCGTGCCTGGTCAAAAGTAGTGCACTTGTGCGTCATTTGGGAGGCCGTCAGACCCTCTCCTCCTCTCCTTTATAAACTGCCTCTTCAAATCAATCCGCTCGCTCTTTGAGGACCAACATCCTTCTTAGACCCTCTTCATCTGCATAAAACCTCTGAGACTGTAGTGTTTTTCATCAGCATAAAGAGTACAATAACCCTTTACACAGGGACGTCTGTAGCCTTTTGTGGGCCCTAAGCAAGATTGCCCCACCACCACCAAGCTGGTAAAATGTTTAAGTGGCCCCCCTATTGACTGCGGAGAGAAAAATGTACGTTTTAAAGTTAGTTTTCTGCACTTCTACACATTTTGCCATAGGTGAAGAGAACATTTGATAGAACATTTCATGCAATTCTTCCTATTTTGCCATGTGGTGTAGAGAAATATTTGCAGTTTTAAAGCAAATTTCCTGCAATTCTACACATTTTGCAATGACTTATGCCATGTTAATATGATATATGAGTGAGAGTGACTAACATAATCAATGGGGGCCCCATGGAGGTCAGGGCGCCTGGGTAAAGGAGTGCCCTGTTGGTATTCGTCCATGATAACTGGCTAGACTAACTTACCAAGGTCCTGGCGTCTGGGTAGAGGCGTGCCCTGTCAGTATTTGTCCATGATTACTACAAGTTTAGATAACTGGCTAGACTAAGTTACCAATCTAAAAATTGTTAGCTGACGTTAATTGAGTGACTGTCAGTGACTGACAAAACAAGAGAAAACTGCTGATGCGCTCGCACCTTGTGTATTCAACTATTGTAACTCTCAGCAATAAGTTGAGACCCCGAAATGTATGTGATGGTGCCGACAGAGATGGTCGCCTCGCTTCAGGTCCTTAGGAAACTAAGTAGTAATTAATTTTTTTAATGTATTATTTCTTACATTGTTAGCCCAGAAAATCTCAAGTGTTATTACATACAGTCGGAAAGAACTATTGGATATAAAAGCGACGTCAACTGACCAACATTCCAACCAGGAATACAACTTCCCCGAAGCGGATCCTTTGTTCGGACCTCCACCCTGGACATTGGATCTAATCCCAGAGGCCGACCCAAAACAACGCGTTCGCCGCAGGAGAGGCAGATGGAGCGGCCTACTGGTCAGACTTAGAAGGCGAGCACACCATCCACCGCTTCCAAGCATATTACTCGACGATGTCCAATCTCTAGACAACAAGGTGGACGAAATTAGGGCACGAGTTGCCTTCCAGAGAGACATCAGAGATTTTAACATTCTCTGTTTCATGGAAACATGGCTCACTCGGGATATGTTGTCAGAGTCGGTACAGCCACCTGGTTTCTTCACGCATCGCGCCGACAAACAAACAACTCTCTGGTAAGAAGAAGGGCGGGGGTGTATGCCTTATGATTAACGACTCATGGTGTGATCATAACAACATACAGGAACTTAAGTCCTTTTGGTTCACCTGACCTAGAATTCCTTACAATCAAATGCCTACCGCATTAGCTACCAAGAGAAGCTACCAAGAGTCACAGCCGTGTATACCCCCCCCCCCCCCCCCCCCAAGCAGATACCTCGACGGCCCTGAAAGAACTTCACTGGACTCTATGTAAACTGGAAACAACACATCCTGAGCTGCATTTATTGAAGCTGGGGGTTTTAACAAAGCTAATCTGAGAACAAGGCTTCTTAAATTCTATCAGCATATCAAATGCGCGACACGAGCTGGTAGCATTCTGGACCATTGCTACTCTAACTTCCGCGATGCATACAAAGCCCTCCCCCGCCCTCCCTTCGGCAAATCTGACCATGACTCCATTTTGTTGCTCCCAGCCTATAGACAGAAACTTAAACAGAGGAAACGCCCGGGCTCAGGTCTATCCAACGCTGTTCATTGACTACAGCTCAGCATTTAACACCATAGTACCCTACAAACTCGTCATTAAGCTCGAGACCCTGGGTCTCGACCACGCTCTGTGCAACTGGGTCCTGGACTTTCTGACGGGCCGCCCCCAGGTGTAGGAAACAAAATCTCCACCCCACTGATCCTCAACACTGGGGCCCCACAAGGGTGCGTTCTCAGCCCTCTCCTGTACTCCCTGTTCACCCATGACTGCGTGGCAATGCATGCCTCCAACTCAATCATCAAGTTTGCAGACGACACTCCAGTGGTAGGCTTAATTACCAACTATGATGAGACGGCCTACAGGGAGGAGGTGAGGGCCCTCGGAGTCTGGTGTCAAGAAAATAACCTCCTACTCAACGTCAACAAAACAAAGGAGATGATCGTGGACTTCAGGAAACAGCAGAGGGAGCATCCCCCCATCCACATCGACGGGACAGTAGTGGAGAAGGTGGAAAATTTTAAGTTCCTCGGCGTACACATCACGGACAAACTGAAATGGTCCATCACCGCCTGGTATGGCAACTGCTTCTCCCACAACCGCAAGGCTCTCCAGAGGGTAGTGCGGTCTGCACAAAGCATCATCGGAGGCAAACTACCTGCCCTCCAGGACACCTACAGCACCCAATGTCACAGGAAGGCCAAAAAGATCATCAAGGACAACAACCACCCAAGCCACTGCCTGTTCACCCCGTTATCATCCAGAAGGCGAGGTCAGTACAGGTGCATCAAACTGGGACCGAGAGACTGAAAAACAGCTTCTATCTCAAGGCCATCAGAGCCATCAGGCCATCACTAACATCGAGTGGCTGCTGCCAACATACAGACTTAAATCTCTTGCCACTTTAATCAATTTAATAAATGGATTTAATAAAGGTATCACTTTAAATAACGCCACTTTAATAATGTCTACATATCCTACATTACTCAACTCATATGTATATACTGTATTCTATACCATCTACTGCATCTTGCCTATGCTGCACGGCCATGGCTCATCCATATATTTCTATGTACATATTCTTATTCATTCCTTTACATTTATGTGTATAAGGTAGTCGTGTGTGAACTTGTTAGATCACTTGTTAGATATTACTGCACTGTCGGAACTAGAAGCACAAGCATTTCGCTACACTCGCATTAACGTCTGCTAACCATGTGACCAATAAAATGTATTTTGATTAGATTTTTGACTGATTTCTGGGGCCCTAAGCAACCGCTGAGGTTGCTTATGCCTCGAGCCGGCCCTGCCTTTACACCTTTAATCCAGGCTGGGGTTCCCTCCCTCTTGTCCTGGTTGTTGTCGCACTCCTCTTCTTGGCCTCGTCGTGCTCAATTAATGCAGAAGGAAGAGTAATGCCCCACCTCTTTTTAATGGTATCCATTGCTCTCTTCCCATCATTGGGTTCTTCTCCTCTTTCTATATTCTGCTTTCTCGTCTCTCCCCTTTTTCTTCTCTCCTCTCTTAGTCCCTGTCTCTTCTGAATGTCCCTGTCTCTTCTGACTGTCTCTGTCTCCTCAGTGGACATCAGATGGAGAAAGCAGTGTGCTGGGTTTCAGTCAGCTCTAAGGCTGGATCAGCTGTCTAAGCAGCACTAATGACTGTCCAGTCCTGTTATGAGATGTTATGCATGGACCACAACCCTGATCTCAGCAGGCAGGCAGTGTGCTCAAATCTCACTCGAGTCATCAATTATAATTTCTGGTCATTTCCACTAAATCCTGTGGAAAGAGATATAACTTGCAGCTGTGGAAATGTTGGCTGTGATTCCATACAGAGGGATGTAGAGACTGGACAAGTCTGAGTGGGGATACTTGCCCAAGTGTGACAATGCATTGGCCTGAAGAAGGATGACAATGAGATGTCCTGCTGCAGCTCATTCACACCTGGCTAGTCATTGATAATGTGTGCTGTGCAGGAAGAGAGAAGTGTGGAACCCTAAAACACTAAACCCTTGACATTCAATATGAGCCCATTCATGTCAGATTCATGTCGAATGTCAGTGCAATTTCCTTCATGCTTGAGAGAAATCTTATGTACTCTCATCCACCGTTTCACATGGAAATAGAAATAAAAATGATCTTAAAATATTATGTATTTCGTATTTGAAAATGATTGCTCTTTACAATGTTGCTTTAATCTATTGAGTTACATCAGAAGCATCAAACTTCCCAAAAAATAAGATACATGGGCGGTGTGATTCATTGTGTATTCTTAATATGATATTTACAACATTTGATATGACGTTCAACACAATACTGCCCTCCAAGCTCATCACTAAGCTCGGGGCCCTGGATCTGAACCCCGCCCTGTGCAACTGGGTCCTGGACTTCCTGACTGGCCAACCCCAGGTGGTGAAGGTAGGCAATAACACTCCCGCCACGCTAATCCTCAACACGGGGGCCCCACAAGGATGCTTAATCAGCCCACTGCTGTACTCCCTGTTCACCGATGACTGCTTGGTCATGTACGTCTTCAACTCAATCATCAAATTTGCTGACGACACAACAGTGAAGTGGCGCAACAGCGCCTCTTCAACCTCAGGAGGCTGAAGAAATTCAGTTTAGTCCCTAAGTCCCTCACAAACTTCTACAGATGCACCATTGAGCACATCCTGTCGGGCTGTATCACCAACTGGTAAGGCAATTGCAACGCCTGCAACCGCAGGGCTCTCCAGAAGGTGGTGCGGTCAGCCCAACAGCCTCCAGGACATCTACAGCACCCGCTGTCACATGAAGTCCAAGAAGCTCATCAAGGACCTCAGCTACTCGAGCCACGGCCTGTTCACCCCGCTACCATCAAGAAAGCGGAGACAGTACAGGTGCATCAAAGCTGGGACCAAGAGACTAAAAAACAGATTCTATCACAAGGCCATCAGACTGTTAAATAGTCACCACTAGCCAGCCTCCGCCCATTACCCTGCCCTGAACCCCAACAGTGCAGTTCGTCTTGAACTGTGCTGTTGGTTAAGGGCTTGTAAGTAAGCATTTCATGGTAAAGTCTACACTTGTTGTATTCGGCACATGTGGCAAATTTGATTTGATTTGATTTGATTTGATTTTTGAATTTAGTTAGATAATATTTTATCACTTCGTATTTACAGTAGTCTAGTCAAGAATCCTATATAACTGCTGCTGTATACACCTTTTCTATTAATTTACTGTCCATACTGTCTATACAAACTGTTATATATACCAGGTGAAGCTGGTTGAGAGAATGCCAAAAGTGTGCAAAGCTGTCATCAAGGCAAAGGTTGGCTACTTTGAAGAATCTCAAATATAAAATATATTTTGATTTGTTTAACACTTTTGTTGGTTACTACATGATTCCATATGTATTATTTCATAGTTTTGATGTCTTCACTATTATTCTACAATGTAAAAAATAGTCCAAATAAAGAAAAAACGTTGAATGAGTAGGTATGTCCAAACTTTTGACTGGTACTGTGTATATGTATGTATATATATATATATATATATATATATATATATATATATATATATATATATATATATATATATGTATATATGTATGTGTGTGTGTGTGTATGTACGTGACCAACTTGATTTGATTAGAAATGACAATATATAGTTTAACAAAGAATATTGTGCATTTATCTATTTTTTTATTCATCATGTCATCGTAATCAGCAAGTTATTCAGATGGGGACACCATATACCATATGAATAAACCAATTTCAACATTGAGCTCAGAGGACTCAAAAGCTGCCCTTCCTCTCTGAGCACACAGTGAGTCACAGAGCGGGTCACTGCTACAGATATGTATTAATCATGACATTGTTTAATTTAGGAAATGTGCATGTCTGATATTACTGTGGCTTTGAACATTGGTCACCGTTATGTAACGAGGCTTGATCACCAGGTGCAGGAATCACATTATGTGCCTGTACGCCACATGCAGTGTGCAGGTCCTCCTCCGGAAGCATCTTTTTTACTCTGACCTTAATAACGACGATAAACATACTGATCTAAACGCATGTACACAATCAGACATTCTACTGTAACTGAACATGCAGACATTTTGAACAATTCTAAAGAGTCAGACACTCTAAACAGTAGTCATTCTGCCCGACATTCTGATTGAACAATGACGGTTTTATACATTGTTATTGTTTGTGTGGGCTGTTTTCAACCTCTTCTATATTGCTTTCTGGATACTGTGATATGCTTGACCCCTGAGGTGATTGATATGTCAGTCATCTGCAGGTGTGACTCATAGCAGAGTGTTGGACCCCCTCCCTGCGTCATAGTGACTGACTGCATACTCACTGGTAAACAGTGATAGAGAGGGGGAGGCAACACTTATTTATTGGGTGCCTTTATGTCAGGTTGAGTGTAGAAAATACTTACATAAACATACTATATATATTTCCCTACTCTCTGTTGCAAGTATGTTTGTTCAAAATGCTTTACATTATCACAGTTGCATTACTCCCAGGAAGTACAACAAGGGGGATGGAAAACCATTTCACACATTAGAATAACATTGTTGAAACTGACCGCAGGATCCGATGATCTGGTCGGAAACACAGCTCTGCATGATTCTGGAAGCCAGCCACTCAGAACTTGCACTTCATCTCTGTCCACTTAGTGCATTAGTCCACAGTCCTGTCTCAGAGCAAGCCAATATGTTTCTTCTCTCTCTCACTCCACTTAATTCCTTCCTGTAATGCGAGTGGAGAAAGAGAATTATATCAAAAACATGTTAGTTAATGTGTGTGGTGCAGAGACGAGTAAGTAAGTTCCTGCTGTCAGTCCAACTGCTACAGATGTAGGATCTTAAATTGATCACCCTGTTAGAGGAGAACTTTCCTGCAATGCAGGACATTTTAAACGTATAGTGTATTTGAGGTTTAAAAAGGCTTCTGAAGTTTGTAATTTCAGACTTAATTTTCCCTTGCAAAAAATGTATCTACCCCTACAAAATTGTAAATGAATTATAATCCACATAACAATTAAAATGTCCTGTTGCTGCAGGATTATTTTCTTGCTGTAGCAAACTGGCTCAAATTAATATCCTGCACCTGTATATGGACATATACTGTACTATGACAACATAACATGATGTCAATTATATGGATTTGTGAATAGGTACAAATTATTGTTGTGTATGATATGAATATATAGCACTGCTTTACATAGAACTCCATGGTAGGCAGTCTCTACTTGCATAGTCCTAAAGGTAGTGATAGCATTGTCTGTTCTGTTGGCTCCCTGATGCTGCTGACTTAATCACCAGGGTCGTCACCCCACATCTCTGCACCGTGGCAGGACGTGACAGCTACAAACCACAGCACCCCGAGGTCTCAGCTCTAGTCATATGAGGACAGAGAAATGAAACCGAGTGGGAAGAGAAGACTGTTATGTAATGATTGGTTATGCTGTGCTTTGTTGTCTGTCTTAGAAACGCAGGACAGGAGCACCTTCTCTGCAGCCTAGGCAACGGCCCCAGGAACTGCATCGGAGTCCAGCTGAACAACGTCTTTCTCAAGGTGACTCCTCTCCTTTCCTTTCCTTTCCTTTCCTCTCCTCTCTCATCTCTTCCCTCTCCTCCCTAATCTTTCTACTCTAATCACTTTTCTCTCCTCTCATCACTCTTATTTTATTTTTCCCCGCCAAAGTTATCGTTGATCTTTTTTTTAATGGATTTAACATGACACTACCAATGTCCTTTAAATTTAAATACTATAAGGTCTATGTACATTTTTTTATAAAAAAAGTCCTACATTACTGACCATTTAGATAGGAATGGTCTGTCTGCAGTGCCTGAAGTCTACAGTCAGTTTCTCCAGCAAGTAAAGCACCCCTCAGGAGACAGGGACAGGGATGTTCAGTAGGGATTCCTCTTGGCTAAAGGGGTAATGTTGTTACTGTGGTAAGTGTTGCTGTGGATGTTCTATTGGCTGCTTGTAAGAAAAGGCCAGCTGTGCACGGCCCTCTGTGGCGTCATTACCAGGCTAGCAACCGCTGACTGAGACTGTCTGTGTGCTTCCCAAATGGCACCCTATTCCCTATATAGTGTTCTACTTTTGACCAGAGGCCCTGGTCAAAAGTAGTGCACTACAAATAGAATAGGGTGCCATTTGGGTTACAGGCACTGTCTGTCCAGACCCGGAACACTCAGTGGGAGGCAGGTGAGAAAGAGGACAGGTGTGCTGCGGCCATAATGACAGTAAGGTGGGAGGGGATCCACTTCCTGTTGCCGGTGTCTATGATAATGTGGTGGGTATGGTTGTGTACTGGTAGTATATATGCGGTGGCTTAGATGGGCAGGAGGCAGGAGTCATTGCATCTGATCACCAGAGCTCGCTCTGCTTATCTGTCTATGGCACAGAGAGATGTGAGACAGGCCCTGTTGACAGGGATATTGATGTCCCATGTTTGCTGTTCGCAGTCAGGGTCGGCCGGTGGTGGTGACACATGATGTCCAGTAATTACACTCTGAAAACCAACACAGCAACAATTGTTTTAACAACAGCAGCTGCTTAAACCCCCACATACACACCACACTACGTCCTCCTGGCCTGGCCTGGCCTGGTCGACAGATCACATCAGACCCCTGTGGGGCATGAGGGAGGCTGGGTTCCTACTACCCTGGCCTGGTCGACAGATCATATCAGACCTCTGCGGTGCTGTGAGGGAGGCTGGGTTCCTACTACCCTGGCCTGGTCGACAGATCATATCAGACCTCTGCGGGGCCGTGAGGGAGGCTGGGTTCCTACTACCCTGGCCTGGTTGACAGATCATATCAGACCTCTGCGGGGCGGTGAGGGAGGCTGGGTTCCTACTACCCTGGCCTGGTCGACAGATCATATCAGACCTCTGCGGGGCGGTGAGGGAGGCTGGGTTCCTACTACCCTGGCTGTGTCCCAAATGGCACCGTATTCCCTTTTTAACGTTCTACTTTTGACCAGGGCCCATAGGGACACCGTAGTGACGCCCATAGGGCTCTGCTCAAAAGTAGTGCACTATATAGGGAATAAGGTGCCATTTGGAAGTGCCACAGATCAGCCTGCTTCCTCTGACGTACTGAACTGAGTGTCTGTACTGAGCTCTCTAATGCCCACTGATAGACAAGGATCTGGGAGATTACCATCCACTCAGCAGGGAGTATGACTCACTCTCTATTGCTTTTTATCCAATAAAACCAGATACTGTCAGTCAAATAGACGGTAGGTACCACCACAGTACTTCATCCAGCCCATCATTCACCCTGGGAATTGCAGATGTACAGAACTATGCAGTAGTTACAGACTCCAAAGACACAGCATTGTAACAGGAGGAGCTGGTGTGTGCTTACGGATGTCATCAACTTCCATACATCTTTTTTTTCCTAGGAGAAAATAATCACCCTCCCTTCTCCTGTTCAATGATTTAGTGCATGCGGACGAACAAGGCTGTTGTGAGGGATGACTCAACCCTGATCATCTTATCATGGGAGAGTTGATGCTGAACTATACTTACGCTGCATACAGATGTGCTGACTGACAAAGGCGGCCATATGGCTGCTATAAGAACTGATTAGCTGGCTTAGGTGTTTTGTTTGTAGGAATGGAATGCAATCCATTGTGTCATTGCTTAATTATGGTGGAGGTAGGTATATAGGGAAAATACTGTATTGGTCTCAAACTCATATATGAGATATTGTGTCTCTCTGAGTAACTGATATTTGATGACAGAGCCAGAGCAGAAAGCATATCGTTGAGACAGTTACCATGGCAACAGACAGAGTGGTTTGAGAGGATGAGCTGTACTGAGTCTGTTGTATCAAAACAGCCACTTTACCTAGCTCAGGTCAAATTCTCAAGCGATAAAAGCAATGTTGATGTTTTGTAAAAGTAATAACACATTACTCTCATATGTTGACTAGAATGCAATTCCTCCCCGTTGTGTACAGACACCCAGTAACAGGTTTTGATGGTATATACTGTATAGGCCCTATAAGTGTCCATTGTGGTACTTGAGACAGATTCACAACGCTTAGGTTCAAATCCTAGGTGATATTGCATTATAAAGAAGTGATATACTGTCTTGTCATGTCAAGGCTGCTAACAAGCTGCAGTGGGCAGTGACGGTAACATTGCACCCAGACATACCCATTCTGAGGAGCGGGGGGTGACAGGGCGGTTTCATGTCATGGAAGAGATGAGGCATCACTGTTTGGCTTAGTGAAATCCAGCGTGGCCAGTCCCCCAAACCCAGGCCACCCCTGAGGGGACAGTCCATTTGTCATCCTCCTTTACACATGGCAGCCTCCACACCTACACACACATCAGCAGGGTTTTCACACTGGGCCAAAGCGGGTTGAATCAGCGTCGTTTCCACGTCATTTCAACAACAAAAAATGATATGTGATGACGTTGAATCAACGTGGAAAACTGATTGGATTTGCAAATGGTCATCAACCTAAGTGAATTTTGTATTTTTTTCACCCAACTTTTAATCTAAATCCAGTGAGATGGTGACATGTTTTGAACTGCTGTCTGTGCCCAGTGGGTTCTCTCTACAGCAAAACCAACAACACTACTACTGTATAAGAGTGGTATGAGAGGTGACAAGATGTGAGAGTCATGGATATGCTCTAAGGGTTGATATATATTATATCTAAGTAAAGCCAATCATATATTTCCCTTTAAGCATGAAGGGATATATTACAAGAAGATACATGGGGTTAGTGTCATGTTAGTGTGACACTAAATTAGTGTCATGCAGCAACATTTCTTTAAGCTTTTTAAATCACATGCATTGGAATAATAGCCTGATGGAATCTGTCCTGAACATGCTCTGTCCTTATCCTTGTGATTTATTACCTGGCCCATCCCAACTGAGGAGTGTGGTCATTACTGAGGCACAATCACTAGAGAGGTGGCTGGCTGTCTCTGTCTTGGCCAGGCTAGTGCATGGGATGGGTGTGACCAGAGACCAGAGAGGAGACTCTGGAGAGCAGTGGGATGTAGGTCAGAAGCTGTGAGTCATCTTCCCCCCTTCCCTTCCCTCCCCTCCCCCCTACCCATTTCCCCTTACCGCCTCTGGCAAAGGCACTCTCTCGGGAGAGAGAGGAGAGGCAAGGACGATCTGTCACTCATGTACTCTTAGCATCAAACTGGTCACTTCAGAGATCCTGCCAAAAGGCCACTCTGCAGTGGATGAACAAGACACTACGACACAAGCAGTGCTGTTATTTGGCGCTCATTAGCCAGATTGGCCAGAGTGATTGTTCATGTAGCCTAATGTGTTGTCTTAAAGAGACATCTCTATTGTACATGTAGCCTAATGTGTTGTGTCTTAAAGAGACATCTCTATTGTACATGTAGCCTAATGTGTTGTGTCTTAAAGAGACATCTCTATTGTACATGTAGCCTAATGTGTTGTCTTAAAGGGACATAATGTGTTGTGTATTAAAGGGACATCTCTATTGTACATGTAGCCTAATGTGTTGTGTCTTAAAGGGACATCTCTATTGTACATGTAGCCTAATGTGTTGTGTCTTAAAGAGACATCTCTATTGTACATGTAGCCTAATGTGTTGTGTCTTAAAGGGACATCTCTATTGTACATGTAGCCTAATGTGTTGTGTCTTAAAGAGACATCTCTATTGTACATGTAGCCTAATGTGTTGTGTCTTAAAGAGACATCTCTATTGTACATGTAGCCTAATGTGTTGTCTTAAAGGGACATAATGTGTTGTGTATTAAAGGGACATCTCTATTGTACATGTAGCCTAATGTGTTGTGTCTTAAAGGGACATCTCTATTGTACATGTAGCCTAATGTGTTGTGTCTTAAAGAGACATCTCTATTGTACATGTAGCCTAATGTGTTGTGTCTTAAAGGGACATCTCTATTGTACATGTAGCCTAATGTGTTGTGTCTTAAAGAGACATCTCTATTGTACATGTAGCCTAATGTGTTGTGTATTAAAGGGACATCTCTATTGTACATGTAGCCTAATGTGTTGTGTCTTAAAGAGACATCTCTATTGTACATGTAGCCTAATGTGTTGTGTCTTAAAGAGACATCTCTATTGTACATGTAGCCTAATGTGTTGTCTTAAAGGGACATAATGTGTTGTGTCTTAAAGAGACATCTCTATTGTACATGTAGCCTAATGTGTTGTGTCTTAAAGAGACATCTCTATTGTACATGTAGCCTAATGTGTTGTCTTAAAGGGACATAATGTGTTGTGTCTTAAAGAGACATCTCTATTGTACATGTAGCCTAATGTGTTGTGTCTTAAAGAGACATCTCTATTGTACATGTAGCCTAATGTGTTGTGTATTAAAGGGACATCTCTATTGTACATGTAGCCTAATGTGTTGTGTCTTAAAGAGACATCTCTATTGTACATGTAGCCTAATGTGTTGTGTCTTAGAGACATCTCTATTGTACATGTAGCCTAATGTGTTGTGTCTTAAAGAGACATCTCTATTGTACATGTAGCCTAATGTGTTGTGTCTTAAAGAGACATCTCTATTGTACATGTAGCCTAATGTGTTGTGTCTTAAAGAGACATCTCTATTGTACATGTAGCCTAATGTGTTGTGTCTTAAAGAGACATCTCTATTGTACATGTAGCCTAATGTGTTGTGTCTTAAAGAGACATCTCTATTGTACATGTAGCCTAATGTGTTGTGTCTTAAAGAGACATCTCTATTGTACATGTAGCCTAATGTGTTGTGTCTTAAAGAGACATCTCTATTGTACATGTAGCCTAATGTGTTGTGTCTTAAAGAGACATCTCTATTGTACATGTAGCCTAATGTGTTGTGTCTTAAAGAGACATCTCTATTGTACATGTAGCCTAATGTGTTGTGTCTTAAAGAGACATCTCTATTGTACATGTAGCCTAATGTGTTGTGTCTTAAAGAGACATCTCTATTGTACATGTAGCCTAATGTGTTGTGTCTTAGAGACATCTCTATTGTACATGTAGCCTAATGTGTTGTGTCTTAAAGAGACATCTCTATTGTACATGTAGCCTAATGTGTTGTGTCTTAAAGAGACATCTCTATTGTACATGTAGCCTAATGTGTTGTGTCTTAAAGAGACATCTCTATTGTACATGTAGCCTAATGTGTTGTGTCTTAGAGACATCTCTATTGTACATGTAGCCTAATGTGTTGTGTCTTAAAGAGACATCTCTATTGTACATGTAGCCTAATATGTTGTGTTTTAAAGGGACATACTGTGTTGTGTCTTATGGTACATCTCTATTGCCACCAGAAGGACATTTGTGTTTCAGGCAGCGTGTGGGTACCTGCTCCAGCACTATGATTGGGACCTGAGCCCCTACTCGCAGGACCTCCAGTACAAATGGTTGCCTGTGTCCCGGCCCACTGTCCCTCCGATGGTGAGCTTCACTGAGCTGGAGAGCAGTGCCACAGACCTGCCTGATAGTCCACCCTAAAGACCAAAGCATGGACACTGAGGGGCAGGTGGATAGGACGAGGAGAGGCCCCGCTGTAGCAGTGGTCCTAATGGTCTCTCAAGGACACCAGTATGGGCAGGTCTTAGTTATTACCCGTCACTCGATCTTCCTGTACTGATTTTTTAAGATAATGTTGATATGGATCACTGTTCACATCTTGATACTGTATATTGTCCAGAACAGGACTGAAAACAGTGACAGTGTCATACAGTTGAAGTCGGAAGTTTACATACACCTTAGCCAAATACATTTAAACTCAGTTTTTCACAATTCCTGACATTTAATCCTAGTAAAAATTCCCTTCACCACTTTATTTTAAGAATGTGAAATGTCAGAAAAATAGTAGAGAGAATGATTTATTTCAGCTTTTATTTTTTTCACACATTCGCAGTGGGTCAGAAGTTTACATACACTCAATTAGTATTTGGTAGCATTGCCTTTAAATTGTTTAACTTGGGTGAATCATTTCGGGTAGCCTTCCACAAGCTTCCCATAATAAGTTGGGTGAATTTTGGCCCATTCCTCCTGACAGAGCTGGTGTAACTGAGTCAGGTTTGTAGGCCTCCTTGCTCGCACACGCTTTTTCAGTTCTGCCCACACATTTTATATAGGATTTAGGTCAGGGCTTTGTGATGGCCACTCCAATACCCTGACTTTGTTGTCCTTAAGTCATTTTGCCACAACTTTGGAAGTATGCTTGAGGTCATTGTCCCGTTGGAAGACCCATTTGCGACCAAGCTTTAACTTCCTGACTGATGTCTTGAGATGTTGCTTCAATATATTCACATAATTTTCATCCCTCATGATGCCATCTATTTTGTGAAGTGCACCAGTCCATCCTGCAGCAAACCACCCCCACAACATGATGCTGCCACCCCCGTTCTTCACGGTTGGGATGGTGTTCTTCGGCTTGCAAGCATCCCCCTTTTTCCTCCAAACATAATGATGGTCATTATGGCCAAACAGTTCTATTTTTGTTTCATCAGACCAGAGGACATTTCTCCAAAAAGTACGATCTTTGTCCCCATGTGCAGTTGCAAACCATAGTCTGGCTTTTTTATGACAGTTTTGGAGCAGTGGCTTCTTCCTTGCTGAGCGGCCTTTCAGGTTATGTCGATACAGGACTCGTTTTACTGTGGATATAGATACTTTTGTACCTGTTTCCTCCAGCATCTTCACAAGGTCCTTTGCTGTTGTTCTGGGATTGATTCGCACTTTTCGCACCAAAATACGTTCATCTCTAGGAAACAAAGTGTCTCCTTCCTGAGTAGTATGACGGCTGCATGGTCCCATGGTGTTTATACTTCCGTACTATTGTTTGTACAGATGAACGTGGCACCTTCATTGCTCCCAAGGATTAACCAGACTTGTGGTCTACAATTTCTTTTTCTGAGGTCTTGGCTGATTTTTTGGGATTTTCCCATGATGTCAAGCAAAGAGGCACTAAGTTTGAAGGTATGCCTTGAAATACATCCACAGGTACAACTCCAATTGACTGAAATGATGTCAATTAGCCTATCAGAAGCTTCTAAAGCCATGACATAATTTTCTGGAATTTTCTAAGCTGTTTAAAGGCACAGTCAACTTAGTGTATGTAAACTTCTGACCCACTGGAATTGTGATACAGTGAATGTGAACTACAGTGATACAGTGAAATAATCTGTCTGTAAACAATTGTTGGAAAAATTACTTGTGTCATGCACAAAGTAGATGTCCTAACCGACTTGCCAAAAGTATAGTTTGTTAACAAGACATTTGTGGAGTGGTTGAAAAACGAGTTTTAATGACTCCAACCTATAAGTGTATGTAAACTTCCGACTTCAACTGTATCTCTGTTCCTGAGTCCGCCTCGTAGGGGACTGTTTCCTGACTACTGCCGAGGTGTGGTGGTCTTTCTAGCGCTTATAGCTGCCGAAGCATCACTCAGGCAGAGCCAGCTTCAGGCATAAGTTACATAAGCGGTCACTTAGCGCCCCTGGCCACTAGGAGGCCCCTGACCTCAATTAGCCTTGTCAGTTAACACTTTTTATATTGGTAAGTTAGTTTAGTTAGCTGTTCCCTCTGTGTCACTGAAGCTTTCTCCGCTAAATCTACTGCCCAGCCTTTCTGAACTACCTGGCTGAACAACACATTATCATCTGAAGCTGTGGAAGAACATTGCCCAAGACCTACCAGATCATTTGTTTTGTTTGTTTTTTATTCATCTTTGAGATTCTCTTTGTAATGAACAGCACTATATAAAATAAATTATGCAGATTTTTTACTTTTTTTTATTGTCAAGTTGCTGCCAATGATTGCAATATAGGTACATACTGCAGCCTACATTAGATGAGGTTGCCCTATTTTAAGATTGTTATTGTTTATGTGTGTGTTTATTTAACCTTGGAAAAAAACTACTGTATCACACTTTGGATGCTTTAGGAGTGTCTCTATCACTGCACCGTTAGCCTGTCATATGACAGGGTCTTAACAGTTCTGCAGCACCAGAAGTCAAGGAATGCCCTCAGATTTCAGCGTTGCACCAAGGGCTCCTGAAATGTTCCCCCTCTCACTCTCACTTAGCAACCAGAAGTGCTTAGCAACGGTTCGTCCTAGCTACTCAGAGGTACCTAGCCCATGTTATTGTCTGGCTGCTTATTATCATGCAGCTCTCACCCTCACACAGACAGACATCTTCACATTAAACCTTTTGTTTATTATAACGGAGGGAACGGAAATATCTTATGAATGGCAATGAAGCGCAAGCTGTTTTAGGTGAATGTGAATATGTCAATGGATATTTCATAATGTACATGTTTTCTGATTAGTTTTTTTCTGTTCAATATTTACTCTGAAATGATAGCCATTCTAGACTACTCTTAAAGGTTAAATATTAGTACTGTATAATATATTTTAATCGATCTTTATTAAAGATTATGATAAACTGTGAAAAGATGATTATGTATCTGATCATTACAATAGTAATTGAGCTATTTTTTCATGAGACAGATTGTGATAATATAAATCATAACTTATTTCTTCAGGTCATGTAATATCCTCTGTATTACCTGGAAACACAATTCCATCAGATTTCATACTTCTTTTTAAATGTAATGTTCATTTTAAAAGTTCTATCAAATATTTATTATGCATTTACTATGTACTGATATTTTGTAGGTAATAATGTTTCCACTCTGTTTTTCTGTCAATCACAAGTGGTAAATCCCTAAGAATGCAAGCTATTTGAACATAGAAACTCTCACTTTCTTAAGAAAAACACTAGCACAACAGCAGTTCAGTCTTAGTTAGTGAACACATCTATTAAATGTAAGTTATGCTGCTTATCCTGGCTAATGTTCCTATAAAGTCTACAGGACACTATTGTCCAGCGCTGCTACAGATGTAGGATCTTAATTTGAGCCAGTTTGCTACAGCAGGAAAATAATCCTGCAGCAACAGGAATTTTTTATTATTTTGTGGATTTTAATTAAGTTTTTTGTAGGGGTTGATACATTTTTCGTGAAGGGAAAATATAGTCTGAAATTTCAAAGTGGAAATTACACATTTCAGAAGCCTTTTTAAACCTCAAATACACTACAAGTTTTACATTTCCTGCATTTCAGGAAAGTTCTCATCGAACAGGGTGATCAAATTAAAATCCTACATGTGGACACTGCATAAACCTGTTGTCAGCACACATGAACACACTTTAGACATTGCTTGGACTATTACAGACAGGCTGGAGACAGAAGGTAAATAATAGCTGATTTGTGTCAATAGGAGTAATGCATGAATCACTCTTGTTTTTCCATTTAAGTTTCATGTTGAATATATATGCAGGAAATACAAACTTGTAGTGTGTTCAAGTCTTGAAAGGCTTCTAAAGTCTGTAATTTTCACTTTAATATGTCAGACTTGATTTGCCCTAACGAAAAATGTATTACACCCTACAAAAAAATTATGTTAATTATAATCCACATAATTATTCACATTTCCTGTTGCTAAAGGATTATTTGCCTGCTGTAGCAAACTGGGTCAAATTAAGATCCTTCATCTGTAGTATCAACATTCTGGTCTGTGTGTGTGTTCTGTATTTTTCCCTGTTTTGTGCAGAATAATTAAACCCATTCCGTTTACCTTCTCACAGACCGCTGTTTTGATCCTGTTGCATTAATGTAACATTGTGCACACATAGCTCTGTATTTTGATGCACACTGTAGGGCAGACTCCTATCTCCTTCTCTAACTCCTACACAGACGAAATAATAGCAGGCCATCTGCCTCCAGTAAGGGCACATATCTCAATACATTTCGCCTACAGAGCCCAAGGCTCATGTACTGTATTAGCACTCAGTACTGTCAACAGAAAGAAAGAACACATGCATGAGAGTTGTAAGATGAGCTGACTTTGAATGCGTACATAATATCACTCAGGCTAGAAACACACATGTCCGGCTGTAACAGAAAACATACAGAGGAGCCCTTCAAGATCAGTTTACATATGTACAGACTTCTGGACACTGAAGAGAAAAACACACATACCACCACACACACACACACATAAACACGTTTTAGCGCCTCGAGATCCAGTGGTCGCTCTTCCTGTCTCCCTGACCTCTCACCCCTTGCCCTGTCATGGTGATGAGGAAGTCATAGCCAACTTAGTTTTGTTTGGCCTGTTTCTCCACCCCTGATACAGGAGGTGGACGGGCAACCAGATGTCACTACAAAGGGACAGACTCTCTTTTAATTACCATGCCTAATTAGAGTATGGCGGCTACAAGGAGCCCTGTGCCATTCAGCCTCACAGGACAACCTTTCACATGGTAATCAGATGAGGAAGAGGTCACAGGATACACCCCTGCATGGTCTGGAACTGGGTAGTATACGGACGAACACCGCTCTATAATTGATCTGTTTTGTCCTTATTCGACTTTTACATGTTGAACATGTCCTGTCCTGCATAGTGCTATTGATATGGAGCTGTTAGATATAGGTCATTTAGACGGTGCAATAAACCTTATAGGACATAAAAACAACGGTCAATATACTGTATTACTTCAATACACAATGAATCAGGTTACATTCAGAGAGTAGAGTAATACTTTATTGATCCTAAATTGGGACATTTTTATTTTACATTTAGGGGTGGTGAGCGTGTAGATTTCGACGAGGGGGTTTACTTAGCCACACCACGCCATGTCCCATTCACTCACCTGCTCCAGTAAATTAAATAACCTCCCTCTGTGTGCTGGGAGAAGTCCATCCCTCTCCCGCCATCCTTCTGTCCAACTCTCCTTCCATCTCTCCCTTTCTCCCTCAGAGAGGCCCAGGAGGAACCATGTCAGAGCGCATCCCTCAGGGTCAGGTCAATTCCATTATCACAGATAGAATTGGCTTCCTGTGCAGCTCTGGGACTGTAATAACCATCTCTCACCACGCACGCACGCACGCACGCACGCAGGCACGCACGCACGCACACACACACCTCCAAGCTGGGGGGAGACTGACTCACATGTTAAATATCTGGTCCGGTCTGTGTGCATTTGCTGAGGTATTAGGAATGGGTAACATGCTCTCTCTCCTCACACTGTAGCGGGGACCATCTCTACCCTTCCATATGACTGTTCATGCTAATAGTAATGACTACTGCAAGAAGTCCATTCACCCCCACAGCTGAGTCATGTACTCTATTTACAGCCACTTGGAAGCTCATGCAGAGGTAGGCCATGTATCGTTTTGCTCACTACATGCCTAATAATGTTATGGCAGAATCTGCAATAAATCAATTACCGGCCTGAAACAACACATTTTTCACTGTCACCTCAGCGAGCACAGGAGATCATTTGGTTTTATTTTCCTGGCTTTCTTGTCACATTCCATTAGGCAGGAAAGGAGAGGGTGAAAAAGTAGAACATTAGGATTCACAGAGACAAGTGATACACCCACAAGTGGTTTCATACCAATAATCTATTCAAGCCTTCAAGCAAACATGAACTGTGTTGTATTGCACAGGCAGGTAAGGAGGAGAAGGAGAGATAAAGTACTATTTCCATACCCAGCACCTCTCCTATGCCATGTAAAATCAAGCCTAGTAAACACACACCGTTACATACACACCTGCTCACTCAGCTCCTTCTACTGATTGCTCCTCATTGACCCTCAGCACTGACATCCTCTGTCTCTCTCTGCACTAGCAAGCTCAGCTCAAGTACACACATGCGTACACGTACGGACGCACACACATAGATACACACACCTGTCTCCCTGCTGTGTGTGGTTGCCTGCATGGCTGGCTGGACCTCCAGAGCTGGCAGGAAGATGGGCAATTACTCACTGGGGTCTCTTTAATTGTGTCACTTTTCATCCCAAGAGCCACAGCTCTCTCTTGTCTCCTCAATCAACACTAGTCGTTAATTGCAACACCATGGAACAACACTTGAACTGTGTCTTCAAGTGTTGGGAAGAAAAGTAGGTTAGGTGAACCAACGTTACAAACACGTCCTGAAGAGACAATAATTCATAGTCAATCTACAAAACCTGGAAATATATATATTTTTTAAACATGGCCGATATAGTCAGAGTGTATTACCAAAAAATTGTATAACTTTTCAAAGCAGCTTTTTAAAGTAAGAAGCAGAGTGTCAACATCTACATGACACATGCCTTTCCTCTCCTCCAGTGATTTGATCAGCTCTATCTCCAGTGGCAGGCAGGCAGCCGACCAGGCGATGAGGAGTGGGCTATATCTCTGTGGTGACTCACGACAGGTGAGCTGACAGGCCACAGCCCTGCAGCATATCAAACAGAATGATTCATCCTTTCTCAGGAGCCAAGACACATCTGGATGACTGGCCTCTGACCATGTGATGTTGCCAGAGAGACTCTTCTCCTTCCTCCTGTGATAAAGGCCGTTTGAACTGATTACATCTAACAGGGACAAAATGTCCTTTATTTCCCTCTTTGGAAAATCTGCATCACAATGTGTATACTACTCATACTACTGTAGTCCACATTATGTTGACTAATTGCTTTATTTGAAGTGATAACTCTTAGCTCTGTTATGGGTATGCTTGTAATCATTAAGGACTGGGGAGTTTTTCAGGATAAAAAAGAAACATAATGTAGCTAAGAATAGGAAAAATCCTAGAGGAAAAACTGGTTCAGTCTGCTTTACACCAGACACTGGGAGATGAAGTTTCCATCATTAAGTTAGCTGATGACACAACAGTGTCCTGATCACCGACAACATCAAGACAGGCTATAGGGAGGAGGTCAGAGACCTGGCTGTGTGGTGCCAGGACAACAACCTCTCCCTCAACATGATCAAGACAAAGGAGATGATTGTGGACTACAGGAAAAGGTGGGCCAAGGACGCTCCCATTCTCATTGATGGGGCTGCAGTGGAGCAGGTTGAGAGCTTCAAGTTCCTTGGTGTCCACATCCCCAACAAACTAACATGGTCCAAGCACACCAAGACAGTCGTGAAGAGGGCACGACAAAACCCATTCCCCCTCAGGAGACTGAAAATATTTGGCATGGGTCCTCAGATCCTCAAAATGTTCTACAGCTGCACCATCGAGAGCATCCTGACTGGTTGCATCACTGCCTGGTATGGCAACTGCTCGGCCTCCGACCGCAAGGCACTACAGAGGGTAGTGCGAACAGCCCAGTACATCACTGGGGCCAAGCTTCCTGCCATCCAGGACCTTTATACCAGGTGGTGTCAGAGGAAGGCCCTAAAAATTGTCAAAGACTCCAGTCCCCCTAGTCAGAAGACAGTGAATATTCCTGAGTGGCTGAGTTACAGTTTTGACTTAAATCTACTTGAAAATCTATGGTAAGACCTGAAAATGGTTGTCTAGCAATGATCAACAACCAATTTGACAGAGCTTGAAGAAATATAATAATGGGCAATGTCGCCCATCTTCGAGACTTACCCAGAAAGACACAGCTGTAATCGCTGCCAAAGGTGCTTTTACAAAGTATTGACTCAGAGGTATGAATACCTATGTAAATGAGATATTTCTGTATTACATTTTTTTTTAATGTGCTAACATTTCTAAAAACATGTGTAGCCGATGTGAAATGGCTAGCTAGTTAGCGGTGGTGCGCGCCAAAAGCGTTTCAATCGGTGACGTCACTCGCTCTGAGGTCTTGAAGTAGTTGTTCCCCTTGCTCTGCGAGGGCCGTGGCTTTTGTGGAGCGATGGGTAACAATGCTTCGAGGGTGGCTGTTGTCGATGTGTGCAGAGGGTCCCTGGTTCGAGCCCAGGTAGGGGCGAGGAGAGGGACGGAAGCTAAACTGTTACACGTTTTCACTTTGTCATTATGGGATATTGTGTGTAGATGAGTCAAGGGGTATGAATACTTTCTGAAGGCACTGTAAGTGTCTTCCTCAAGGGCACGTCAACAGATCTTTTGGTTACTGGCCCAATGTTATAACTGCTAGGCTACCTGCCCCCCATTAGACATGTAAATAATAAATGGTAGTCCGATTTGGTCTGATTCTGCAGAACAAATGGTTCTCAGAATCAGCAGGCAAACTATTTAAAAAGGAACTATGTGACAAACATACGCATCAGACTCTCCAGCCTAGTAGTACTTCATAATATAATATATATTATAATAGTACTTCTAACAGAAGCCTAGTCTATAACAATGGTCATTCTCATCTGAATTGGAACTGACTATACAGTCGTCAGCCTTATCCAATCAAGAATAGAAAGCATATGGCTGGCCTCATTCATAAGGGTGAAGACTACTGTGTGTTCTGCTGTTTGGTCTGCCGTGTGTTCTACTGTGTGTTTGTTCTACGGTGTGTTCTACTGTGTGTTTGTTCTACTGTGTGTTCTACTTTGTGTTTGTTCTACTGTGTGTTCTACTGTGTGTTTTACTGTGTGTTCTACTGTGTGTTCTGCTGTGTGTTCTACTGTGTGTTCTGCTGTGTGTTCTACTGTGTGTTCTGCTGTGTGTTCTACTTTGTGTTTGTTCTACTGTGTGTTCTACTGTGTGTTTTACTGTGTGTTCTACTGTGTGTTCTGCTGTGTGTTCTACTGTGTGTTCTGCTTTGTGTTTGTTCTACTGTGTGTTCTACTGTGTGTTCTGCTGTGTGTTCTACTGTGTGTTCTGCTGTGTGTTCTACTGTGTGTTCTGCTGTGTGTTCTGCTGTGTGTTCTGCTGTGTGTTTGTTCTGCTGTATGTTCTGCTGTATGTTCTACTTCATTCAGACCAAAGCGTCATTATGACCTTTTAATTGGGTCAGAGGGCCCAGGAAATAAGCATCTTTATCCTGGTTGAGAAATAGGGTTTATAAACACTCACTGAGAAAGACCCAACAAAAGGCCACTTGTTTTTGTGGCCTTGCTTTTAGCGTTGCAGCAGGCCAGACCAGACCAGGGCACAGTTAAAGGGGTCGGACACGTTTCTGATGTTCCTTTCAGATCAAGGAGGTCAGCTGCCAAGCTAGTATTTGTCCTTATAAACCTCATAGTTTGTGATTAGGTTAAATTAACAAAAATAATAGTTTTTATTATTTTGACTATTAATGTTATTGGTTGCCTGTTACAAACATGACTATACCACTAACACCATGTGTCACAACATTCACATGGCTCCTTGGATATTTGCATTTTCCTTGTAAAGAGAAAGGCAGTTTGTTGCAATAGGCCTACAATGTGTATTTAAGTATAGCCAAGTATGAGTTTGAAAAAGTACCAGGGAATTTTGAATTTTGCTTCCTGATGGTACGATCTGAGTAGTTGGTAGCGTGTGCGAGTTAGGAATTCACGTTGAGCTGTTTGCATAATTAAGCCTTTCCTGGGAGGTTTGTGGGTTAAAATACACTACTATGATCCCTGAGTAGAATACATATTGGAGTCATGGTTAGGCAATTGCCTATTCTTCCTTCCTCAACAGTATAAACAGGCAGCATATTACCTGGGAAACTGTGAGTAACTGTCATTTCCCCTCAAGGTACCATTATAGCAGTATTTCTACTTTGCACATTCACCTTCTGCAAATCTACAATTCCAGTGTTTTTAATTGCTATATTGTATCTACTTCGCCACCGTGGCCTTTTTATTGCCTTTACCTCCCTTATCTCACCTCATTTGCTCACATTGTATATAGACTTGTTTTTGTACTGTATTATTGACTGTATGTTTGTTTTACTCCATGTGTAACTCTGTGTTGTTGTATGTGTCGAACTGCTTTGCTTTATCTTGGCCAGGTCGCAGCTGTAAATGAGAACTTATTCTCAACTTGCCTACCTGGTTAAACAAAGGTAAAATAAAAATAAAATAAATAAATAGCCTAAATAGATCCACACAGAGATGGTCATGAACAGTCCACTCAAACAACTTCACTATTCTTCACTTGAAATGATCACTGCATATTAACCTTTCAGATTACCCTTCATTCCAGCCAGATTAGTCTAAGAACATTATATTGCAAACTTGTATAATCTTTCAGACAAGCTGGACAGGAATAGTTAGTGAAAATGAAAGGGCTGAATTAAGGTGATTCTGTGTAGAGGTCCTCATTTCTCTCTGCATTGTGATTACAGGTATATGCAGTAATTAAAAGTAATTATACAGCACGAAGAGAACCTTTCTTCTGAAGGCTACATTGTACCCTGAATTTGTTGTCTTCACTTGTTCTTTTATTCTTTATTTTGTCTATCTTACAAGCATATTGCCAGGGCATTCACATTTCCACTGAGGTGTTACCACAGCAACTTGTCTTCCTGTCAAGAACGGACATCTTTGATGCATCACCTCTCTCTTCTCTCTAAAATCCCACCAAGCCACACCCCTGTCCTATGGGCCTATTTGTTCTGTTTCAATTTCAATCTTTCTAACAGTCAATGGATTCAACCATGGGCCTACAGCCTAAAAATGATATGAATAAGAGGCAGTGAAGGGTACTGACTAGATAGAGCTTGAACAGGAACATTGGCACCACCACCAAGGTTTGGCTGCTTTTACTTTTTGTTTTAATTTAGTTTTATTTCCCAATACACACATCAGTAGAGGAAGTGTCCATATCAGGGTTCCCCAACTGGTGGCCCGGAGCCAAATTTGTCTCCGGGTGGTTTTATTTGGTCCCCCAAGTTGTCTGAGCAAAATATATATATATATATTTTTTTTACATTAAAAACACCAGGAGGTTTGAAATTATTAGGTTTTAGTCTACTATTATATCTGTTTGGGATTCTTGATGTCATTTTGCAGTCAAATTATTTGTAATTATGTTCTGACCATCCGCTCAAGAAAAAAATTGTCCCGTGGCTGAATCTGGTTGATGATCACTGGTCTATATGATCACCTTGCCCCTGTGTGAGTGTGTTTGCATCACACATCGCATCGTCCCTATACCTACTGCCTCACTGTCAGTCTGCCAGAACCCCTGCCGTCCCTTCCTGCTCCAACACTCCCAGGTTCTCAGATGGTTGTCAGATAGTTGTCACACATTTTTACAGCGGGTTCAGCCCACTGTGGCAGTTAGACCAACAGAGCCAGATGTGTTTGCTTTAGCAGCTTGTCGTTTCCCATGTGAGACAGAGTGCCACTCAAGGTCACAGCTAGTCCTTTCACAGATACACACACACTTACACACTGACACGCATGCAGTCACACACACACATGCACACACACACCCTACATGCACGTCACCTTCCATTTTCATTACTCCTCAGTCGTCAGTTGCCTGACTCATTCTGGGCGAGTGGGGATCATCCCAACATGGTAAATATAAACCATAAAATGATTCCCTCTGTGGGAAACTTGCAGCATAGTCAAGTAGGCCTAGCTAGTTAAGTCAAACCTCGACAAGGTCAGAGAATGATTCACCCTATTCACAGCTGAGTGGATACAACCCAGTAATGAGGAATATAGCTCAAAAATAAGAAAAAATTGCAGAAAAAATTTCTCACTCTCACACAGCTACCAGCTTTTGTGTTCAGCGCCATTTTGGTGTTGGCTGGGTGGAACAGGTTTTTATAAATACATTTAATTGACTGCCGATAGGTACTTGTCACAGTGGGAGGCCGTTCCTTCTCTTACTAAAACAAAAGCGGCACCTGCTTAACGAACCTGATGTTTCTACTTGTAGACTTGCAAATCATGTCAGTGGCCAACAACTTGACTTTGAGCCTATTAGAGAGCACGAACCCCCACGTGAGGAGCCAACATGAGTGACAATAACATCACGGTTGAATGTCATGAGCCAGTCACACTTCATATGCAATGTAGACTATGGGATGGTAGTTAGCTAAGTGCACAGACAATGCACAAAACAAAATACTTCCTCCAAGCTAGCTAACCACTGTAGCTAGTATTGACATTTTAATGAAATCATACATCAGCTGCCTGTGTTAGCTGCAGAGTTAGTGCAGTGTCTTTAGCTAGCTAGCTATGTTGTGCTAGCTAACGAATATGCTAACTGTCAGTATGTGATTACGGAGAGTGAATTCAATTGTTTCTTCGTCATCTTGCTAGGTAGTTATCTAGCTGTGGTCATTTGGCTAATATCAACAAGGGCTTTCTACAAAATAGCAACATTAGCGCAGCTAACTAGCTAGCTTACATTGGAATCTATACCATAAACTAAGCAACACACACAGACATGCATTGCCAAACAATGCTACTGCCACCTTTTGGTTTGGAGTATTTTAACAAGGCTGAGTGGCTGACGACTTCAAGGTCTTCGCTGTGTGAACACAAAAGAGATTGACTGCCGACAATTTATTCAGAGGTGCTAAGTACTGTCGGCAGGCAAATGTTTGACAATCCTACCGGTGTGTCTGAGCTAATATGGGCAGAAATACACATGTTGTAGCATGTGTCAAATGACAATGAATTCCCTTAGAATCTATTACAACATATTTTGATGTATGTCAGCTGACTGTATAAGTGTCATTTAATTATTTGGCCAATAGTACACACCCAGGTGTTTGATTATTCATTCCAAAGTGTTTAGCTGTCTTGGCCCGCAAATCAATTAACAGTCAGGAAAGGAAATTCAATCACTTGGAAGTACCACTGTCACATTGGCAAGAGGACTTTGCTCCTCCCTCTCTATCACCCCTCCTGTCCACACTCTCACCCCTAGCCTGCTAGGGAGGGGACCAGGTGCCAAAAGTCTGCACGTTGAAGTCTGCCTCCTCCCTTCTAACGTTCACTGACATGAGAGGGAGGCTTCCTGTGTCTGGCCATTGTCGCTTTGTAGTCTAGTGGAGCATAAAAGGGAGGACACCTCAGTGCATATCAGTGCAAGTGAATACTGAGCATAATCTATCTTTGACATTATTCAAAAAGATGAAGGCTTCGTGCTGTAGTGCTGGAGGTGCCAAGATCTTGAGCAGGGGCGTAATGCACCCCAAAAATCTGACGAATCACAAAGTATGTGAGGATGGCTGGGGGGGTGGTTGTTGGAGAATTTAGCATTTTTCAAACACCTGAAACTGCTTTTTCCTGCAATCTAGAGCCATAATCATTAAGCTTAATTCTACGTAAAAAATACATCTGTATATTTTTCTTCATATCTAAGCATACCTCTTGAGCTGTCTGTATCCATCTGACTGGTGGTTCTAAAAACAAAATATGCTTCTCTGCATCTCTCCTAAAATCTGGGTAAAAGATTGAAAGGAATGTGAGTCTTATTCAGTATATTTAGTTATTGCTTGCTTTTCTAAAGTCTACAAGCAGGCGTGCCAGCTACAGATGTAGGATCTTAATTTGATCACTCTTTTATAACGGATAATTTTCCTACCAGAAGGAAATGCAAACCTGTAGTGTATTTGAGGATTAAAAAAGCTTCTAAAGTTTGTAATTTCCATTTTAAAATGTCAGACTTGATTTGCCCTAATGAAAAATGTATCCATTCATTATAATCGCTAAATCATTTACATTTCCTGTTGCTGACCATATTTTCTGTAGGAGTGGATGTGCCATCATCAGACAGGTTGCTTCGCCTTGGTTACTGTGTTCCTAGCTATTTCTCAAACACAAAGAGAGAAAACATGACAGGTGCTGTAATATCTTAACAGTTTCAGGTGTTCGTATTTAGTGCTAAATACGGCTGCTAGAATCCTGACTAGAACCAAGAAATTTGATCATATTACTCCAGTGCTAGCTTCCCTACACTGGCTTCCTGTTAAGGCAAGGGCTGATTTCAAGGTTTTACTGTTAACCTATAAAGCGTTACATGGTCTTGCTCCTACCTATCTTTCCGAGTTGGTCCTGCCGTACATACCTACACGTACGCTACGGTCACAAGACGCAGGCCTCCTAATTGTCCCTAGAATTTCTAAGCAAACAGCTGGAGGCAGGGCTTTCTCCTATAGATCTCCATTTTTATGGAACGGTCTGCCTACCCATGTGAGAGACGCAGACTCGGTCTCAACCTTTAAGTCTTTACTGAAGACTTATCTCTTCAGTAGGTCATATGATTGAGTGTAGTCTGGCCCAGGAGTGTGAAGGTGAACGGAAAGGCTCTGGAGCAACGAACCGCCCTTGCTGTCTCTGCCTGGCCGGTTCCCCTCCACTGGGATTCTCTACCTCTAACCCTATTACAGGGGCTGAGTCACTGGCTTACTGGTGCTCTTTCATGCCGTCCCTAGGAGGGGTGCGTCACTTGAGTGGGTTGAGTTACTGACGTGATCTTCCTGTCTGGGTTGGCGCCCCCCCTTGGTTTGTGCTGTGGTGGAGATCTTTGTGGGCTATACTCGGCCTTGTCTCAGGATTGTAAGTTGGTGGCTGAAGATATCCCTCTAGTGGTGCGGGGGCTGTGCTTTGGCAAAGTGGGTGGGGTTATATCCTTCCTGTTTGGCCCTGTCCGGGGGTATCATCGGATGGGGCCACAGTGTCTCCTGACCCCTCCTGTCTCAGCCTCCAGTATTTATGCTGCAGTAGTTTGTGTCGGGGGGCTAGGGCCAGTTGGTTATATCTGGAGTACTTCTCCTGTCTTATCCAGTGTCCTGTGTGAATTTAAGTATGCTCTCTCTAATTCTCTCCTTCTCTCTTTCTTTCTCTCTCTCGGAGGACCTGAGCCCTAGGACCATACGTCAGGACTACTGGGCATGATGACTCCTTGCTGTCCCCAGTCCACCTGGCCTTGCTGCTGTTCCAGTTTCAACTGTTCTGCCTGCAGTTATGGAACCCCTACCTGTCCCAGACCTGCTGTTTTCAACTCTTAATGATCGGCTATGAAAAGCCAACTGACATTTATTCCTGATTATTATTTGACCATGCTTGTCATTTATGAACATTTTGAACATCTTGGCTCTCTCTAATTCTCTCCTTCTCTCTTTCTTTCTCTCTCTCGGAGGAACTGAGCCCTAGGACCATACGTCAGGACTACCGGGCATGATGACTCCTTGCTGTCCCCAGTCCACCTGGCCTTGCTGCTGTCCCAGTTTCAACTGTTCTGCCTGCGGTTATGGAACCCCTACCTGTCCCAGACCTGCTGTTTTCAACTCTTAATTATTGGCTATGAAAAGCCAACTGACATTTATTCCTGATTATTATTTGACCATGCTTGTCATTTATGAACATTTTGAACATCTTGGCCATGTTCTGTTATAATCTCCACCCGGCACAGCCAGAAGAGGACTGGCCACCCCTCATAGCCTTGTTCCTCTCTAGGTTTCTTCCTAGGTTTTGGCCTTTCTAGGGAGTTTTTCCAAGCCACCGTGCTTCTACACCTGCATTGCTTGCTGTTTGGGGTTTTAGGCTGGGTTTCTGTACAGCACTTTGAGATATTAGCTGATGTACGAAGGGCTATATAAAATAAACTTGATTGATTGATTGAACCCCTCCCAGAAGCAGTATAGAATCCTGTCCATGGTCACGGTGAAGGCAAGGACGTCAATGTTAGAAAACGGCCAGACAGTATAATGCATATGATTCATGACACATCTCTGGGTGCTGCTTCTGTGAGTGTCTGTACTACACATTCAAGCCAGAGCATTAAAGGGCGGAGATTTCATTTTTATTTCAATTCATCTTTAATTTTATAATGTATCTGTCCAAAACATTCCACCTAATTTTATGAGGCTTTGGGTACTAAGCACACCATTTCCTGTATTTGGAAGGACATCTTTTGACACGTACAAAGATTGTATTGTAGCAGAATCAGTATTCATCAAGGTATGATTCATTTTTTCCGCAGAGATGCTGAAGCCATTTTGTAACTTCGCCACTCACCACTCACCCTTCTGAAGAGACTTACCATAAGAGATAGGTGAGTCTGGTGCATAGATCTCCAGTTGCTTAGCAACAAATCAAACTTCTTCATTTCCAATATCCTGCTTATTATGGAGAAAATGGTTGTAGCGTGACTGAAAGGGGTGCTGTGCTGTAGCCTCCTTATCCACTGAGAAAGAGAGAGAGAGAGAGAAAGAAAGAGAGATAGATAGATAGAGAGAGAGGGAGAGAGATAGAGAGAGAGAAAGAAAGAGAGAGAGAGAGAGAGAGAGAGAGAGAGAAAGAGAGAGAGATAGAGGGAGAGAGAGATTGAGAGAGAGAGAGAAAGAAAGAAAGAGAGAGAGATAGAGGGAGAGAGAGATTGAGAGAGAGAGAGAGAGAGAAAGAGAGAGAGAGAGAGAGAGAGAGAAAGAAAGAAAGAGAGAGATAGAGAGAGAGAGAGAGAGAGAGAGAGAGAGAGAGAGAGGGAGAGAGAGAGAGAGAGAGAGAGAGAGAGAAAGAAAGAAAGAGAGAGAGAGAGAGAGAAAGAGAGAGAGAGAGAGAGAAAGAAAGAGAGAGAGAGAGAGAGGGAAAGAGATAGATAATAAGGTCAAGGTACTGAGCCCTTTTCCTACTTCCTGCCTATGTCATTTGCGATTAATGTCAGTTTCCTGCTTTCCTGTTAGTTAAGATACCTTGGCTATGAAAAAAAATATCTGTATGAATAAAATATTGTTGCTAAACACCCTAGAGAGCTTCTACCCAGGAAATGCAACATTAGATATAATACTTCCAGGAGCACAGGATCCCTCACAGTATAAAGATAAACCTGAAATATTTCTCATTAAAAAAAATCAACATAAATCACTGTTGTGTGATGTAAAATAGCCTACATGAGTCTGAACATCTGAAGAAAGACACACAGTACATGCACACAAGCACACAGCATACACATGCTCACACACTCACATTGTCCCTGCTTCAAAGGCAGTGGAGGGTGGTGGGAGGAGCTATAGGAGGACAGGCTCATTGTAATGGCTGGAATGGAATAAATGGAACGGTATCAAATTATATCAAACCACATGTTTGAGTCAGTTCCATGAATTCCATACCAGCAATTACAATGAGCCCATCCTCCTATAACTCCTCCCACCAGCCTTCACTGTTCAAACGAAATCTGCATAATTTTGTCAAACGTTATATGAAAGAGCTATCTAAAAGTGAGCAGTACATTAGTAGCCTACGTATGCAAACGCAATTGCAGGGTAACCACGGAAACAAATATTAGTTGAGAGAGCCATAAGACAAAACCAACCATACCTAATTCAACCAACTGGCCATGTTGATGCAACATGATAACGGTCATAACAAGTTGAAATAACCATCTTGATCCAACCACCCCTTTGCCTTGAGGGTGGGGTATGCGGTAAGCGTCAGACATAGACTTGCCCTACTCTGTATAGGAGTGAGTCAAGAGGGGCATGGAAAAACCTGAGCAGCAGCAGCAGCAGTGTTGGACAGAGGAGCCCACGTGTTCTTGGCCTCTCTGCAGCTTCCTGGATCCAGGGGGGTCAGCTCTCACACATGTTGTTTGATATAAGTATTTTTCCACTCCCTAATCCCTGAGTGTTCGCCCCGCTCGCCTGCCATGTGCCACAGCCAATCTTTAGCACTGCTTCTCTCCATGCCTCCCACTCTGGCTGACCTGGTGGGCTGGCCGGGGCCGGGGATAATCCCTGTTCATCCACCCATAGCACAGCAGAGCAGACAGCCTGAATCTGGACAGACTGGAGATGGAGGGATGGAGGAAAGAGAGCCTCAGCCTAGACAACAACACATTAAGTGTGTGCCCTCAGGCCCCTACTCTACTACCACATATCTGCAGCACAAAATCAATGTGTGTATAGTGCATTTGTTATCGTGTGTGTTTGTATGTGTCTGTGCCTATGTTTGTGTTGCTTCACAGTCCCCGCTGTTCCATAAGGTGTATTTGTATCTGTTTTTTAAATCTAATCTTACTGCTTGCATCAGTTACCTGATGTGGAATAGAATTCCATGTAGTCATGGCTCTATGTAGTACTGTGCACGTCCCATAGTCTGTTCTTGACTTGGGGACTGTGAAGAGACCTCTGGTGGCATGTCTTGTGGGGTATGCATGGGTATCTGAGCTGTGTGTCAGTAGTTCAAACAGACAGCTCGGTGCGTTCAACATGTCGATACCTCTCACAAATACAGGTAGTGATGAAGTCAATCTCTCCTCCATTTTGAGCCAGGAGAGATTGACATGCATATTATTAATGTTAGCTCTCTATGTCTAACCACGGGCCAGCCGTACTGCCCTGTTCTCAGCCAACTGCAATTATCCTAAGTCCCTCTTTGTGGCACCTGACAACACGACTGAACAGTAGTCCGGGTGCGACAAAATTAGGGCCTGTAGAACCTGCCTTGTTGATAATGCTGTTAAGAAGGCAGAACAGCGCTTTATTATGGACAAAGGCCTTGGCTGTGGGAAGAAAGTTAGGGACAGAGGCTGGTCTCAGCCACATAAAATATGTTCTTTCAAACCAGCTAGATGCGGATACCATTTTTGCTTGTTATTGTGCATTGAATGTACCTGTGTGGGGAGAAACCTATGGACAGAGACTGGACACAGTCTTTGGATGTCTTGAAAAGTTGCTTGGAATCCTCTGAAGACTGAACTACACAACACTATTTATGTTGGGGTTTGGAGTCTATTTTAATGTATCATTCAAATGGCCCCTGTATAAATGGCCCCCATTCAAATGGCCCCTGTTCAAATGGCCCCTGATAAAGTGTGAGTTTCTGCAATCCACTCTGTGAACATTCCAATTTCCCATGGTTACAGATCACTGAAGAATGAATTGGTTTGTGTTTTATCCAAGAGCTTGATCCAGTAATATAATCCAATTATATGTTGTCAGTGGCCTGACCTGAACAGGTCTTGCCATATGCTCTGACAGATTTGACTATTCGAAACAGGGAAATTGAATGAGGATACAGCGAGGCCGTGGTTCTGTGACCTTTCACATCATAAACCACCAGCTTCCCTATTCTACCTAGATGAGCTTGAACTTTTTGTGGTCCATCAAAGAATGCAACATTGTGATAACATGTATATTTACCATGTCTGGACATTATCAGTTAATACAGCCACTTGGCAAAGATTCCAGGATTAATTTCTCAGAATGGCTTTCGCTGTGGGGAGAAAGCTAGGGACAGAGGCTGGACAAAGGCTTTGGCTGTAGGGAGAAAGCTAGGGACAGAGGCTGGACAAAGGCTTTGGCTGTTTTATTTATTCAAACCCTCAGTTTGAATAAATAGCCTGAGCACAAATTATCTGTGTTGTCTGTAACTGTTGTAACAGTCAGCAGAAACATGCAGGCCATCAGGAATAACTGGAGAGGATAGGAGTGAACAAGAGAGACTGTTCCTCAGGACTAGATGACTGATTAGGAAAATATTACTCAGCCTTGACTGAGCCTGCGGTTTCTCATTGTGTCTCTACCACAATGCCTGGCATCTGTGGGCAGATCACAACTGGCATGTCTGAGTTTGAGCAATACGGCTATAGGGGAAAGCTTTACAATACTATAGTCCTGACTCCCTAGACTACAGGACTCAACATTTGTTCGACATTGAGCAGAGTAGGGAATGCATGATCTCTTCAATTGTCATGCTCCGATCCCCCTTTATACACCATTGTAATGAAATTACCTCTGCTCTGAGTCTGAGCTGGTTCCATCAAGAGTGAGAGTTCTCTGGCTTGCCTTTACAGGCTATAGAAGCACAATGCCTGCCTTCCTACTCTGTTCTTACACTCATCTCAAGGTCTCAGACACATAAAATATGTTCTTTCAAACCAGCGAGTTGCGAATTCCATTTTTGCTTGTTATTGTGCATTGAACGTACCTCAACAATTCAAAACCTGCATGAATGCATGATACATAAAGAGATGGAAGTGTCAAGTCACATAACATCCACAATAGAGCTGGAGCTGTAGATTCCAGAGTCACAACCTCAATAAGTCAACAAACACTAGGGCTAGGGTGAACTTTCCATGCCGGGAATGAAGCCTGCTGCCCAACCAATATGATCTTATACAGATCCAGCACCAGCAAATGAATGAGAAGTCAACAGACGGGTTGGGGTTATTGACACACTAACTGTCATTGATTAACTCACAGACTTTCCAAAAACACACAGCATTTTGCTGCTCTGCAGTGGTGGAAAAAGTGCCCAGTTGTCATACTTGAGTAAAAGTAAAGATACCTTAATATAAAATGACTCAAGTAAAAGTGAAAGTCACCCAGTAAAATAATACTTGAGTAAAAGTCTAAAAGTATTTGGTTTTAAATATACTTAAGTATCAAAAGTTAATGTAATTGCTAAAATATACTTAAGTAGTAAAAATAAAAGTACAAATAATTTAAAATTCCTTATATTAAGCAAACCAGATGGCCCATGTTACGTTTTTTTAAATTTACGCAAAGCCAGGGGCACACCAAACACTCAGACATAATTTACAAACAAAGCATGTGTGTTTAGTGAGTCCACCTGTCACGCCCTGGCCATAGAGAGACTTTTATTCTCTATTTTGGTTAGGCCAGGGTGTGACTAGGGTGGGCATTCTAGCTTCTTTATTTCTATGTTTTCTGTTTCTATGTTTTGGCAGGGTATGGTTCTCAATCAGGGACAGCTGTCTATCGTTGTCTCTGATTGGGAATCATACTTAGGCAGCCTGTTTTTCCACCTTAGTTGTGGGTAGTTGTCTGCGTTAGTGGCCTGTATAGCCCTAGTCAGCTTCACGGTCGGTTTTTGGTATTTCTTGTTTTGTTGGCGACATTTTAAATAAAAAGAAATGTACGCTCACCATGCTGCACCTTGGTCTCATCATTACGACGATTGTGACACCACCAGATCAGAGGCAGTAGGAATGACCAGGGATGTTGCCATGATAAGCGTGTGAATTGGACCCTTTTCCTGTCCTGCTAAGCATTCAAAATGTAACGATTACTTTTGGGAGTCAGGGAAAATGTATGGAGTAAAAAATATATTTAGGAATGTAGTGAAGTAAAAGTAGTCAAAATATAAATAGTAAAGAAAAGTACAGATACCCCAAAAAACTACTTAAGTAGTACTTTCAAGTATTTTTACTTAAGTACTTTACACCACTGCTGCTCCTGTAGTGTATTGACGTTAAAGGTCATACACTAGATGTGTACAATATTCCCAAATGTTGGGTTTCATTGGAATCTACTTCCTTATGGTACACCATATGTATCTCATAGCCGCAGGTAGCCTAGATGTTAAGAGCATTGGGACAGTAACCAAAAGGTTGCTAGTTTTAATCCCTGAGCTGGCAAAGTGGAAATATCTGCTGTTCTACCCTTGACCAAGGCAGTTAACCCCCAACAACAACTGCTCCCTGGGCACTGATAACATTGGTGTCGATTACGGCAGCCCCCTGCACCTCTCTGATTCAGAGGGGTTGGGTTAAATGTGGAGGACACATTTCAGTTGAATGCATTCAGTTGTGCAATTGACTAGGTATCCTCCTTTCCCATAACCTGATGTAGGGAATAATGTTAATCAAAAACCCTAGCTAATACATATTCGGCCATGATGAGAGGGCAACCCCTCTATGACCCAAACAAAACCCTGGGGTGTTTCCACTTGAGGAAGATTAGATTAATTGACCGTCTGGCCTTTTTGAATGGTTCTCGATCCAAACATAGAGTCAACTCCCTGCTCCCTCAGCCCAGTGCAGATATCCTAGGAGAAGTCAGGCTGTCTGGCGTTTCAATCTAATCTAAAGCCTGTGACAAATAGTACGCGGTGTGACAAAAACATACAGTACACATACAACAGGACAATAATCCTGCAACAACAGGAAATGTACATTTTGGTGGATGAGGTGGATTGAGACGCAGCCCATGAAAAAAACATATCTCAAGCTTAAATGGGAAATATATGGGAAATGGGAAATGTTTATTATGCTAATTAGATTTCTGTGGGACCGTGGACATCGACATCGATTTTTGTATTGGTTTCTATATTTTCTATAAGGGAAAAGGAAGTCTGAAATTTCTAAGCAGAAGTTACAAACTTCAGAAGCCTTTTTAAACATCAAACACACTAGTAGTTTTACATTTCCTGCATTAAAGGAAAGTTTTCTTGCGACAGGGTGATCAAATTACATCTGTATGCAACCTGTCCACAGGGCACACATGCAACCTGCCCACCCATCTCTATTTCTGTCCTATAGAGACATACCTAAACACAGAAACCAAAACACCACATACGCGTTCATAAAAACACACCATTCTCAGTTTAAATACTGGATTAAAAGGGTTTATGGAGAAAAGATTTAGAGTGCAGGGTAAAGCGAGGGAGAGAAGGAGAGATAGCGGTGGAACTGAGGCAGACAAACATACTGGTGGAGTTAGGGAGGGAGACACATGCATATACCCTGAGAGCAGAGCAGAGGAGAGAGGAGAGGACAGGACAGGAGAGCAGAGGAGAGGAGAGCAGAGGAGAGAGGAGAGGAGAGGACAGGAGAGCAGAGGAGAGAGGACAGGAGAGCAGAGGAGAGGAGAGGACAGAAGAGGAGAGGAGAGGAGAGGGGAGAGGACAGGAGAGCAGAGGAGAGGACAGCAGAGGAGAGGACAGGAGAGGACAGGAGAGCAGAGGAGAGGAGAGAGCAGAGGAGAGGACAGGAGAGCAGAGCAGAAGAGAGGAGAGAGCAGAGGAGAGGAAAGGAGAGGAGAGGAGAGGAGAGCAGAGCAGAGGAGAGAGGAGAGGACAGCAGAGCAGAGGAGAGAGGAGAGGACAGGAGAGCAGAGGAGAGGAGAGGAGAGGAGAGGAGAGGAGAGGAGAGGAGAGGAGAGGAGAGGAGAGGAGAGGAGAGGAGAGGAGAGGAGAGGAGAGGAGAGCAACGGAGTGGGATCTATTCCCATGGCTTCAACCAGTGACTCATATCCTACCCGGCATGCAAAGTGCTGGATGTTTATCATGGCATTGAGAGAGGGATCACACGAGGAGTGTGAGAGAGAGGAAAATGAAGGTTGACTTTGGAGTAGTGTGTCTTTGGGAGGATGTGGAGGTAGGGATCCCAGCCAGTGTTGTGTGCCTGCCTGGGCGGCCTCTCCTGGGGTGTGATGTGATGGGGACTGGAGGGGGGGTATAATGACGTCAAACACTCAGAACAGGAAAGGGCCACACACACACATCCAATTACAGCCGCATGCAGTTCCTCTCCCTTGTTGCCATGATGGCTGAGATGCATTGCAGCTCCCTGCGAGCTGAAGCTTTGTCTTGCTGCATGTATGGTTGGCGCTGGGAGCCACGGTGACAGCAGGACACATGTCATTCCATTCCGACACTGCTGTCACACTGGTCTGAGTGTTCAGTCACAGAATGTCATCGTACTAGACACACACACACACACACTCACACATACCACCTGTCACCTCTCTCTCTCTTCTTCTCTGCTCTGAAACATTCAAGGTCTTCCATCCATTATTCAACTGGTACCGCAATGCAACACTGCCAGTCCGCCTGACACTTTCCCTTCACACTACACTAAAAGTCCCTTTGAATTAAATACTTCCGGATACTCAGGAAATTCACAGAAAATTAAAGCTATTGGAATTCATTCTTATTTACTATTGGTCTTCAGGTATGCTGTCTTACTGTCACATGGACATTATTTCTGATACTGTACCTACAATTTTACCTTGACCTACAGAACCAGTCAAAAGTTTGGACACGCCTACTCATTCAAGGGCTTTTCATTATTTTTACTATTTTCTACATTGTAGAATAATAGTGAAGACATCAAAACTATGAAATAACACATATGAAACATTGTAGTAACCAAAAATGTGTTAAACAAATCAAAATATATTTATATTTGAGATTCTTCAAAGTAGCCACCCTTTGCCTTGAAGACAGCTTTGCAAACTCTTGGCATTCTCTCAACCAGCTTCACGAGTAATGCTTTTCCAACAGTCTTGAAGGAGTTCCCACATATGCTGAGCAAGTGTTGGCTGATTTTCCTTCACTCTGCGGTCCAACTCATCCCAAACCATCTCAATTGGGTTGAGATCGGGTGATTGTGGAGGCCAGGTCATCTGATGCAGCACTCCATCACTCTCCTTCTTGGTCAAATAGCCCTTACACAGCCTGGATGTGTGTTTTGGGTCATTGTCCTGTTGAAAAACAAATGATAGTCCCACTAAGCACAAACCAGATGGGATGGCGTATAGCTGCAGAATGCTGTGGTAGCTATGCTGGTTAAGTGTGCCGTGAACTCTAAGTAAATCACAGACAGTATTAGGAATCAAGGTAAGACCCAGATGCAGACTGTGTCGAAGTAACAATGTTTATTACAGCAACAGGGGCAAAGATACAGGACGGAAGGCAGGCTCAGGGTCAGGTCAGGCAGAGGTCGGTAATCCAGAGGTGGGGCAAAGGTACAGGACGGCATGCAGGGTCAGGAGCAGGCAGAGTGGTCAGGCAGGTGGGTACAGTCGGCGATGAGGGCTGGGTCCAGGTGTCTAGCGGGAACCTAGCACCTCTCCTCCGGGCCATAACCCTCCCAGTCAACCAGGTACTGGAAACCCTTGCCCTGTGGTCGAACCCTCAGGAGGAGTCTCACCGTGTACACTGGATGGCGGGGTGGGCCTGGAAATAGAAGACAAAGGATGTGAGACACAGGCTTAATTTTAGACACATGGAATGTAGGATGAATACAAAGGGTACGGGGAAACAGAAGATGAACAGCAGAGGGACTAATAATTTTAGAGATGGGAAACGGGCCAATAAACTGGGGGGATAGTTTGCGAGAATCCACCCGGAGGGGTAGATCCCGTGTGGATACCCATACCTTCTGCCCGAGACTATAGCGGGGAGCCGGGGTCCAATGGCAATCCGCTTGTCGTCGATACCTGGAGGCGGTCTTGAGGAGGCCCGACCGGGCTCTTCTCCAGGTACGACAACAGCGGCGGTCAAACATCTGGGCAGAAGGTACGCCGACCTCTTCCTCCTGCTCGGGGAAGAGCGGGGGCTGATACCCCAGGGAACACTCAAAGGGTGATAGGCCCGTGGCAGAGCATGGAAGGGTGTTGCGTGCGTATTCCACCCACACAAGCTGCTGGCTCCAGGTGGTGAGGTTGGCAGAAACAAGGCAGCGCAGAGTTGTCACAAGGTTGGCTCGCTCCAACTGGCCATTGGACTAGGGGTGGAACCCAGAGGACAGGCTGGCCGACAACCCAATGAGGATGCAGAATGCCTTCCAGAACTGGGACGAGAACTGAGGACCCCGGACAGAGACCATGTCCACGGGCAGTCCATGGATCTGGAAGACGTGCTGCACCATGATCTGGGCCGTCTCCTTGGCCGAGGGTAGTTTGGGGAGAGAAATGAATTGGGCGGCCTTGGAAAACCGGTCGACCACAGTCTGGATGGCAGTGTTGCCCTCAGACTGGGGGAGACCCGTGACGAAATCCAGAGATGTGGGATAATGGATGGTGAGGGAGAGGTAGAGGTTGCAGAAGACCAGCCGGAGCTTACCAAGGAGTCTTGTTCTGAGCACACACTGTGCAAGCGGCGACGAATGCGGAGACGTCATGGACCATGGTGGGCCACCAAAAGCGTCTTCGCACAAATGCAAACCCCCAGGGTTCGTCTGGGAACGCTGTGCCTCCCGTACCTGTTTCCCAATACCCCAGCTGAGTGCCGTTGCCAGGCACGAAATGGGAAGGATGGTCTCAGGCTTCGGGGTAATAGCCGTGAGGCTATTACAGTGCATCCGACTTGACACTCTTGGATCCCTGACAATATGAAAGGGATAAGTTGAACTGTGTGAACAGCAGGGCCCATCTAGCTTGCCTGGAGTTGAGGCGTTTGGAGATACTCCAGATTTTTGTGGTCAGTCCATATGATGAAGTGATGTTCCGCCCCTTCCAGCCAGTGCCTCCATTCCTCCAATGCCATCTTCACTGCGAGAAGCTCACGATTTCCCACATCGTAGTTTTTCTGTGGCATTGAGTCGATGTGAGAAGGCGGCGCAGGGATGTAGCTTCAGATCCAGGGCAGAATGCTGGGACAGGACCACCCCCAATCCTACATCCGTTGCATCGGCCTCCACCATGAACTGACGGGAAGGGTCAGGATGAACCAGGATGGGAGCAGTGGGGAAGCGATGTTTGAGTTCCCCGAATGCCCGGTCAGCAGCAGGGGACCACGTGAACGGAACCTTGGGAGAAGTGAGTGCTGACAGGGGGGAGGCCAGGGTGCTGTAACCCCATATGAAGCGGCGATAGAAGTTGGCGAACCCCAGGAAACGTTGCAGCTGCACCCTGGACGAAGGCTGAGTCCAATCCATCACCGCTCTCACCTTCCAGGGATCCATCTGGACACTCCCAGCGGAGATGATGTACCCCAGAAAGGGAATGATGGAGCAATGGAACTCCCACTTCTCTGCCTGAACAAACAGCTGGTTCTCCAGGAGGCGTTGAAGAACCTGTTGGACGTGGAGCACATGTTCTTGGGGGGAGCGGGAGAGTACGATGTCATCAATGTAGACGAAGACGAACCGGATCAACATGTCATGGAGAACATAATTTACCAGAGCCTGGAACACAGCATGGGCGTTGATGAGGCCAAATGGCATAACCAAATACTCATAGTGGCCGCTGGCCGTGTTGAAGGCGGTCTTCCACTCATCCCCCTCCCATATCCGCACCAGGTGGTAGGCGTTCCATAGATCCAGCTTGGAAAACACGGTGGCCCCCTGGAGCGGCTTGAAGGCCGAGTAGATGAGTGGTAGCGGGTATCGGTTCTTCACCGTTATGTCATTGAGTCCCCGGTAGTCGATGCACCGGCGGGAGAGAACGAATGATGTATAAATCCTGCAGCTAGGGAGTCTCCAATGTACGTGTCCATAGCCTTGGTCTCTGGTCCCGACAGTGAGTACAGTCACCCCCGGAGTGGAGTGGTCCTAGGGAGAAGGTCAATCCTGCAGTCATATGGTTGGTGCGGCGGAAGCGAAGTGGGCCGGGCCTTGTTGAACACCTTCCGAAGGTGAAGGTGCTCCCAGGCAGCTTCTCTCCTGGAGAACGGGGCGTAAAAAAAGTTATTCACCTCTCCCATGAATCCTTCCAGACTAACGCATATGGCCGGCTGCTGTTCCCATACAGCAGTAGACCAGGTGAGAGCCCTCCCGGACATGAGCGTGATGAGATAGGCTACCTTGGAGCGATCTGAGGGGAAGGAGGAGAGCTGAGGCTCGAAAATGAGGGCACACTGGGCTAGTAACGCCTGACAGGTGCTCGACTCTCCTTTGAAGCGTTCCGGGAGGGAGGGGGGGTAAATGGGGCTCCCGAGAAGGTGGAGTGGCCGATGAGATGGAGCTGCTAGCAGCTGGGTTACCACCGTGGTAGGCTGCCTCCCAGACAACCCACAGAATTGCTCCAATGCACGGTCATGGCGTTCAGCCAACGTTTGGACCCCCTCCATAAGGCCACGAAGCAGTTCCTTGTGGCTCCTTAGGAGGAGATGGTGTCGCGCAGCTGGCCCCGGGTCTGCTGGGTCAGTCATGGCCAGTTCATACTATCAGGATAAGGTAAGACCTAGATGCAGACCGTGTCAAAGTAACAATGTTTATTACAGCAACAGGGGCAAAGGTACAGGACGGCAGGCAGGGTCAGGTTAGGCAGAGGTCGGTAATCCAGAGATGGGGAAAAGGCCACAGGGTGGCAGGCAGGGTCAGGAGCAGGTAGAGTGGTCAGGCGGGTGGGCTCAGGACAGGCAAGGGTCAAAACCAGGAAGACGAGAAAAGAGAGAATACACAGGGGATAATGGGGAAGATGGGTGACACCTGGAGGGGTGTGGAGACAATCACAAAGACAGGTGAAACAGATCAGGGTGTGAGAGAAATGTTAACTGTTAATTTTTATTGTATATTTCACTTTTGTTTATTATCTGGTTCACTTGCTTTGGCAATGTTAACATGTGTTTCCCATGCCATTAAAGCACTTAAATTGAAATTGAATTGAGAGAGAGAAACAGAGATTTATTTGCACATCGTTACAAAACTGTGTATAGCCATAATATGACATTTGAAATGTCTCTATTCCTAAGGAACTTTTGTGAGTGTAATGTTTACTGTTATTTTTATATTGTTTATTTCAATTTTGTTTATTATCTATTTCACTTGCTTTGGCAATGTAAACACATGTTTCCCATACCAATAAAGCCCCTTAAATTGAATTGAGAGAGATCGAGAATGAGAGAGAGAGAAAGAGAGAGAGAGAGGGTTAGAGAGAGGTGCCCTGTGGTTCATTCATAGATCTGCAGCTCACAGTCTATAAGGAACAATTACAATTTACAGTAGGCTAGGATACTATATATAGAGAGAACCACTAACCGCTGTAAAATGAATGACATAACATGTTCTCTGAATTGGAAGTGTAATTGTGGCAGTGGACAGATTTGAGGATTCAGTAATGATGGCACTGTTTTGTGAGATTGGGGCATTAGGAACTGAAACTCTCCAGAGACATTGAACGTTAATCAGACTTTATTGACAATGACACCACAAAAAACAATTAGGATATCACTCTGTGGATACTCAATATGGTGCCTTCATCTATTACTTCAGCTATATCTCAGGAAATCTAAAATGATTCCTTCTTCTAAACCGGGATTTCCTCTGTGAATGCCTTGGCTACTAAAGCTTGATCAAAATCACTCAGAGACAGTAGAGTGGACATGCAGGACAGATCTCCAATACAGATGTAGGATCTTAATTCGACCATCCTGTTGCAGGAAATGTGAAACTTGTAGTGTATTTTAGGTTTTAAAAGGCTTCTGAAATGTGTAATTTCCACTTTGAAATGTTAGACATCCCTTATGGAAAATGTATAAACCAATACAAAAACATCCATTAACCCCCTAGAGTCGATATCTGCGCCCCCACAGAAATCTAATTACTAAATCAAAAAATCCAGATCAAAATCTTTCTGTTTAAGCTAGATACAGTGCATTCAGAAAGTATTCAGACCCCTTGACTTTTTCAACATTTTGTTACATTGAAGCTTTATTCTAAAATTGATTGTTTTCCTCATCAATCTACACACAATAAATACTCTATAATGACTAAGCGAAAACAGGATTTTAGACATTTTTGTAAATGTATTAAAAATCAAAAACAGAAATATATTATTTACTTAAGTATTCAGGCCCTTTGCTTTGAGACTCTAAATTGAGCTCAGGTGCATCCTGTTTCCATTGATCATCCTTGAGATGTTTCTACAACTTGATGGAGTCCACCTGGGATAAATTCAATTGATTTGACATGATTTGGAAAGGCACACACCTGTCTATTGTCACACCCTGATCTGTTTCACCTGTCTTTGTGATTGTCTCCACCCCACTCCAGGTGTCGCCCATCTTCCCAATTATCCCCTGTGTATTTATACCTGTGTTCTCAGTTTGTCTTGTTTGTCAAGCCAACCAGCGTTTTTGTGTCAGCTCCTACTTTTCCCCAGTCTCTCTTTTCTCATCCTCCTGGTTTTTGACCCTTACCTGGCCTGACCCTGTACCCACCCGCCTGACCACTCTGCCTGCCCCTGACCTTGAGCCTGCATGCCGTCCTGTACCTTTGCCCCGTCTCTGGATTACCGACCTCTGCTTGACCAGACCCTGAGCCTGCCTGAGGTCCTGTACCTTTGCCCCGTCTCTGGATTACCGACCTCTGCTTGACCAGACCCTGAGCCTGCCTGCCATTCTGTACCTTTGCCAATGTTGCTGTAATAAACATTGTTACTTTGACACGGTCTGCATCTGGGTCTTACCTTGATACCTGATATCTATATAGGGTCCCACAGTTGGCAGTGCATGTCAGAGCAAAAACCAAGCCATGAGGTCGAAGGAATTGTCCATGGAGCTCTGAGACAGGATTGTGTCGAGGCACAGATCTAGGGAAGGGTACCAAAAAATGTCTGCAGCATTGAAGGTCCCCAAGAACACAGTGGCCTCCATCATTCTTAAATGGAAGAAGTTTGGAACAACCAAGACTCTACCTAGAGCTGGCCGCCGGTCCAAACTGAGCAATCATGGGAGAAGGGCCTTGGTCAGGAGGTGACCAAGAACCCGATGGTCACTATGACAGAGCTCCAGAGTTCCTCTGTGGAGAACCTTCCAGAAGGACAACCATCTCTGCAGCACTCCACCAATGAGGGCTTTATGGTAGAGGGGCCAGACGGACACCAATCCTCAGTAAAAGGCACATGACAGCCCACTTGGAGTTTGCCAAAAGGCACCTAAAGGACTCTCAGACCAGGAGAAACAAGATTCTCTGGTCTGATGAAACCAAGATTGAATTCTTTGGCCTGAATGTCAAGTGTCACGTCTGGAGGAAACCTGGCACCATCTCTACGAGGCATCATGCTGTGGGGATGCTTTTCAGTAGCAGGGACTGGTGGACTAGTCAGGATCGAGGGAAAGATGAACTGAGCAAAGTACAGAGAGATCCTTGATGAAAACCTGCTCCAGAGGACCTCAGACTGGGGCAAAGGTTTACCTTCCAACAGGACAACGACCCTAAGCACACAGCGAAGACAAAGCAAGAGTGGCTTCGGGACAAGTCTCTGAATGTCCTTGAGTGGCCCAGCCAGAGCTCGGGATGAACCTGATCGAACATCTCTGGAGAGACCTGAAAATTGCTGTGCAGCGATGCTCCCCATCCAACCTGACAGAGCTTCATAGAATCGGCAGAGAAGAATGGGAGAAACTCCCCAAATACAGGTGTGTCAAGCTTGTAGCGTCATACCCAAGAAGACTTGAGGCTGTAATCACTACCAAAGGTGCTTAAACAAAGTACTGAGTAAAGGGTCTGAATACTTAAGTAAATGTGTTATTTATTTTTAACAAATTAGCAGCATTTTCTAAAAAACAGTTTTTGCTTTGTGATTATGGGGTATTGTGTGTATATTGTTTAGAATTACAAAAACAATTCAATCCATTTTAGAATAAGGCTGTGAAGTAACAAAATGTGGCGATGTTTGACAGAAATATAACTTTTAGAAAAAAGAGGGATTACATTTTCCTCCATAACAATAAACTGAAACATCATAATAATGGTGTCAGTAAAAAAAAATCATGGCGGATTATAATGAGATTTTCACTGATAGGGAGGGCAACAATGCTGCAAGCTATTATTATATAGGATAGGAAAACAAAACCAATTGAAAACACTCTGGGGTTTCTGGCACAACACTCCATTACTGAGGCACATCCTCTAAACTTGCTTGCTGCAATTTTGTGGGCTCTGGAGCAGTCTACGAAGAACTAGAATTATTAGCCTACATTTTGCAGGGTCTTCATATAGAATGGGTTTTAGGTTATGGACAATGGTGAACCACTGTAGGTAAAAATAAACTGTGAAACATTGTATTATATCGAAACATTCTGTGGAGCTTGACATTACCTTAGCCTACTGATGATGTGTGAATGTTCTAGAAGACAGTTAAACCTGAAGCGGAACAACAAAATGTAACAAGTGATTGCCTGAAACTGGGGGAATCTACAGTAGATATCCTGCTTTCAACACTCTGATCCTGTTGATAAAAACAAGTATCAGAAATTCCTTGCAATATATTTATTATTCTACTGTGGGCTACAATAAATGTGTTAATTTATCCATATAAGTGATGCAAGCCTATAATGCAAGTTTTCTAAGAAATTCTAATAAAGGATAAACCTACCTATATTTCTAAAACATTCTCAGAGGACAGTAACAGTAGCCTACATTTGTCCAGGTTTACATAATTGCATCAATTGCTGGTATTAAATAGCTTGTTTGTGATGTTTGATGGGATGAGGACAGTACGGAGGGAATATCGTTGGCCTTATCCTGTAGGATCCTGTAAAGGCTCTGTGAGCAAACAAGAGAGGTATCCTGGCCCTCTGGCACCCAGATGAGAGAAAGGGAGTAGGGGAGGGGGAGCATAGCATATTCACAAAGGAATATTACTTAGAATCTACAATCAAGAATGCCATAAGCATATGAAACATTCATAACATTTGACAAATTGAGCTTCCTATGGAGGGATATAAAATAGCCATAGGAATGGTAGCCTACTAATATCGTTACAGAACATTTGCCTTGGGAAAATAAATATAGCATTGCTTTTGACTTTGTCATTAACAAGAGAGTCAACATGTTCGAGCTTTGGCAGAGGCAACCTCATATTCTGTTGGCATTGATCGTTGGCTTTTTATGAATGAAAAGAGAGGAGAATTTTACTAGCGGTTGACGTCACCTCCAGCGTGACGCCACCACCCTTTTCATTGGGCTGGCGGCAGAGGCCCCATTCATAAAACGGAAAGAGGCGGACTGCTCGTGATAGTAATGCTCTCAGGAGAATAAGAGCACAACATTGCGCAGGAGCTGCTCAGCATTAACACACATCCAGCACTCTCTTCGTGTTCTTCAACAGGAAAAACAGAATTATCTTCATTATGGAGGAAAATATGGTTATTATGGATGAACTTTGCGAAATGGATTGCAACGTTTTGAAAAGGTTGTTGAAGGACGACAGTGCGAAATGCCTGGTGCTGGACTGCCGATCATTTTTGGCGTTTAGCGCTGGACACATCCGGAGCGCAGTGAATATTCGCTGTAACACCATTGTGAGAAGGCGAGCGAAGGGCTCCGTGAGTTTAGACCAGATTCTATCGAGTGATGAAGAGGTCAAAGCCCGGCTGAAATCAGGAATGTACTCCGCTGTGATCCTCTACGACGAGAGGACGCCCGACATAGACACTGTTAAAGACGATAGCACAATCACTCTGGTGCTAAATGCAGTGTACAGAGACACATTTGGAACTGAAATATTTCTACTAAAAGGTAAATGATCACAATGCACTTATTAACAGGTTATCAGAATAAAAACATGCCAAATGAGTTTTGTTTACAAGCATAAATAACACAAAAAGCATAAATAATCATTTAATAGCACATTTTTCATTATATCTGACAAATGTGTTATTACAATGTTATTATTTTATTATCAGAATTATTACAAGTATTTCTTAACCATTAATGGTACATCTAGTGCGGTTTTGTATTGCTGCACAATTCAACCGACAAATAGGCACTAGGCGCTAACAATGAGGTAATGCAGAGAGAGCCACGTCTGGGTGCACAAGGATGTGCTGCAGCGAGTGTCTTGTGTGAGCCCCAACAATTGGATAATCTTCAAGATTTCACATCAGCAAATGTATTCATTTAAAAAAGTTATTTTATTGGCTATTGTTGCCAATTGCTTATTATGAGATCAAAATTACACACACGCATTGAACATTGAAATATTAAGTGTTGCCAGATAATCACAAGACTATACCCTATTTCTCAATAAATTATTATACGTATATGAGGAAATGACATTTTTCTCTCGTAAATTCGACTAGGTTTTTCAATTGTCACATTTAATTTAGGTGAAAACCACTAAGCATGCCCAAATTATAAGCCTCTTTTAATTTTATGGAAATCAAATTATAATTGCTGTTCTATAATGTTTTATGTCAATATTCAAAGATATTATATTTGGTTTTTATAGAGAAAAATGACCTATGTGTATTACGCTAGGTAGGCTAATTTGTAAATGATATACGTCCATGGTGAGCTATTAGGCTGGTTTGACTTGAGTGTGGCCTGTGATTAATATATCCTAATGTCTAAGGTTCATCTTTTTTCACAGGGGGCTACGACAGATTTTTTACGGAGTATCCCGAGTTCTGTTTGAAGACCAAAACGTTATCCTCGTTCTCTACCCAGTCCAGTTTGGACTCGTGTTCTTCCTGTGGAACTCCACAGACGTCCCAACATGACCAGGTAAAGAAGGGGACCTGTTTATATTGGTGACCGAGTTGTGACCGAGTTTGACTGAATGTGTGGCATTGAGTGAAATACCAGGGGACTCGTAAATTCCAGTCATCTAGGTTTAGGCCTACTGTTGTTTTTTCGTCTAGATAAGAGCACCAGTTGTGACTCCTTTTTATCTCTCTCACTGGTGCAGGGGGTGGTAGGGTAGGCATGTGTGACCAACATTGCCCGGCCTTCCTTCACTATCTGTTTTAAGCAGGCGTTATCGATACTTTTCTGCTGTTTGAAGCGGGCCCATAGCAGCAATGCTATAACAGGGCCCAAATCAACAAACTGGCTGAAGATACAGTATATTAATTTCTTGAGTTGTCATTGGCCTATATTTTATGATCCAATTTCAGACCATATTGCTGCGACCTTAAAATTTAAATAATTAAAAGAAAGTGCATACCATACATTTTATTTATCAGAACCTTTTTTTTAATTGATTGCAGATTGTAATTAGGCCCTTTCTCCAGTCTTCTTAATTGTGTTACGTTGTGATGTTTGAAAAAGACATTCTGACTACATTTGCCTGTATTCTCTTTTGACTCTGTATTAATGCCAACTTTGTCTTCTATATGTTCCAGGCTGGTCCAGTGGAGATTCTTCCCTTCCTGTACCTTGGCAGTGCCTTCCACGCCTCCAAAAAGGACATGCTGGACGGCATGGGCATCTCAGCCTTACTCAACGTGTCCTCTAACTGTCCCAACCACTTCGAGGGGGTCTACCAGTACAAGTGCATTCCTGTGGAGGACAACCACAAAGAGGACATCAGCTCCTGGTTCATAGAAGCCATTGAGTTTATCGGTAAGTTACATTTTCTTAGAAGAAGAATGGGATCCGTTCCAAATTACACCCTGTAGTGCACTATAAAGGGAATAGGGTGCCATTTGGGACTTAGACTAATACATCATCATCATGATGAGCAGGAGGAGAATGACATGGTCTATGATGGTCCCTATAGCTGCAGCATAGCTCAGTAGAATGTTAATTTGATCATGTGATTAAAGGTCTTCTTTTTTCAGGGAAGAGAGTGTCACTTCAATTGATGGTTCTTCAAGAACAAACAGATGTTTCTTTTTATAATTCCTCTGAGTGTATGAGTAATGGGTGGCAGTATTTTTCTAACCACGGTGGCAAAATGTATTTAAGATAACATTTTCATTCCCGGCCAGGTACTAGCCTAAGTAAAAGGAGAAGATTTTAGAATAAATAATTGGTATTAAATAGACAATAAATAGTGTGCTCATGCAGAATCTCAGTGTGAGGTTTACCCATGCTCAGTGTGCTCAGTTGATATGGAGGGAGAGGAGAGCTGAATTATAGTCATTGTGGGACTACGATGGTTAGAGATTTCCATGGTTAGGGATTTCCATGGTTAGAGATTATCATGGTTAGGGATAATCATGGTTAGGGATTTCCATGGTTAGAGATTATCATGGTTAGAGATTATCATGGTTAGAGATTACCATGGTTAGGGATTTCCATGGTTAGGGATTTCCATGGTTAGAGATTATCATGGTTAGAGATTACCATGGTTAGGGATTACCATGAGGGAGGATAGGCTGGGCCTAGTGTCATATTCCACATGGAAGCCTGCTGCACTGGTGTGTGGAGACCCCCAGTATGTTTGGATGGGTGTGTGTGTGTGTGTTTGTAAGCGTCTATGGGCTTGAATGCATCAGAGTTAGCTGCTTAGGGACCAGAGTATGACTCATCCACTGTTCTTGGGTGCGGTGCTGCGTTAGTTGGAGTTACTTTAATAGCTGTGTATGTTCACACCAGAGAATACGACTGCACTATAGAACAGGATGTTACATTTCTGTGTTTTAATTAGTATTTATGACATTCTACTCACATAGAAATATTTGGGCATTAGGACACACATTTTGTTGTGTGGACACTACTCATAATGGCCTCCCTGTGATGAGGGCAATTCCCCTGTGGTTGCTATTTCTCATGGTGAGAAATGCTTATGTATGGAAAGGGCTGTAGGTGTGTTGGGTGCAGGATCAACATTTGCATGTCTTTGCTCTGGGGCGCATAGTTTTGCTGTTTGTGTTTTATAGGGCTACAGACTAATATATTGCTTATGAGACACTGAGGTGTAAGAGCCTGTCGTGTGCCTTTGTGGTCGTCTGTGTGGATGAGAACCATGAGGAAAAACAAATCAGTGAAGTTATACGTGTCTATCAAGAAAGCTTACAGACCATTACAACAGATGATCCTGAGCACTACGTATTACCTATCCTGGGCATATCTACAGTATACCCTGAGTCAATTCTGGACCCCCTATCTCTCTGTGTCTCTCTCTTTAGACTCTGTGAAAGACTCTAACAGACGTGTGCTGGTGCACTGCCAGGCGGGCATCTCTCGCTCTGCCACCATCTGCCTGGCATACCTGATGAAGAAGAAGCGTGTTCGGCTGGACGAAGCCTTTGAGTTCGTCAAGCAGCGCCGCAGTATCATCTCCCCCAATTTCAGCTTCATGGGTCAGCTGCTGCAGTTCGAGTCCCAGGTGCTGGCCACATCGTGCGCGGTGGAGGCTGCCAGCCCCTCGGCAGCCAGCCTGGGCCCCAAGTCTTCCTCCAGCCCTACGTCGCCCTTCATCTTTAGCTTTCCCGTCTCCGTGGTAGCGCATGGCCAGCCCAGCAGCCTGGCCTACCTGCAGAGTCCAATCACAACCTCACCCAGCTGCTGATGCCCCGCCCCCACAAAGACTCACTGCCCCATTCCTCTCACTATCCAGACCAGAGAGAGAGGTTATCTTCTCCTACCTGGTATAAACTGAAAGGTACATTGACAATGAAAAACTGAGGGCGCCTATCCTGCTGCCTGACACAAAAAACTGTATAGAATATGGCACTCACACGTACACCTTCATCACTATATGGTGACTAATAAATACATTCTTTCATAAAACAGGCTAAAGAACAGATGCAGTTCCTGTGTTTTACTGTGAAGGTGGACACAGGAAGGACGGGGCGGCAGAATTCTAAGTTGTTGTCCATCTTTTTCATTTCCTGTGGAGTTTTCCAAAGCCTCTCCGGTCCTGTTGAGAGGGCTGAATGGCCGTGAGCAGAGATGCAGAGAAAATGAAAGAGCAAAGAGGGGAGGGGGGGAGAAAGAGAGTGCTCAGTCATTTAGTGGCTTCCTGATGGAGCGCAGGAGGCTCTTCAGTTGTGACAGGTGCTTGCTAGCGTCCTGTCCGGCTTCCTGTCCCTGACATCCCCATCCTCTCTCCCACACGCCCCCTCCTCTTCTGGAGCAGGACTGCTGATGAATGACTGAATAAAAGAGTCACCCCTGCGGAGGAGGAGAGGCCGCTGAGATGGAGAGACTAGCTTTCTGAGACAGTGCCAAATGAACGTCTGAGCCCCTGCTACATAGCCCGGGCAACCCCTGGTGTTCCATGTAATAAGCTCGGTCGGAAGGACAGATATGCTTTTGAGGGGAAAGGGGGTCTAGTCATTTCTGTTTTTTGTTCAGTGCCTTGTTCAGAGAAGGTATAGGATGTTTTTCCCAGCGCTTTTGGATGTGCTCAAGTGCCCCAGCGCCTTTTCTTTCCAAACAGACTGTGGCAGATAAACTGGCAAATCTCTAAACAGCAACAACAAACCATTTCAAGTCAGCACTGCAATACAGACAATGTAATCCTATCCGTTCCTCTCCCCCAAGTAGAGCAATAATGCGTTTCTCTCTCTTCCCAGTTTCCACCAAAGTACTACATTGTGTTGTGTATTTATAATCATGTTTTTAGCTTCATATGTGTGTATTCGCTAATCGATAAAGACCGGATCTTTGAGAAGTGCTGTTTGCCTTACCAATAATGATTTTTTATAATTCACCAGATAAGAATGTTGTCATTTTTCATTCCTGTAGGGAGGCATATTGTTGTCTGTTACATAGGTACTATTTCTGTTCAGACCATGGATGCTGATTGGTCTAATGCTTGTTGGAGGAGGGAGTTAGTTGGGAACAGACCTATGGCTTGTTTCTTTGTCTTATCACTGTTACTCCACCAATGTCTAGTAGATCCAGAGTACTTTCTAAACTTGCCAAATGCACAATAACCAACAGGGACAATTTCCCGGCTACGCACAAACACCCCTAAAAAAACAGGCACACTGGAATGTCTGACATCACTGGGAAAAAATATATATGAGATGGTAAAAAACTGCTAGTGTGTGCTGCTACTGGACTGATTCATGTGAAATGGTTAGTTTTTCTTCTCATTTCATTCTCTGAGTGAAAATATTGCCTGGAAGTGCTGGCCCAGGCGACGATCAGAGCCAGGAGCAAAGGCTTTTGGGAAAACAGGATTTACGCCCCTCCTCTTTTTGAAGAATGTTGGCACATTTTATAGAGCACTTTTTAGTGATGCAATACCGTATTATAACTTTGAATTAATTTGCACATTATTATTACTATGATACCAGGTGGTAACTGATGACACCCATAATGTGCTTTTGTTCTTGAACGAGGGTATGTATGTAAATGATATGAAGATGAGAGGCGTTCTCTGGTCCACAATCATTGAACAATGCAATACTTTCTACCTGTGTCAAGTGAAATGCTGTTGTCTCATCATGGCAATATCATTCATCAGGTTGACTTTCTTTTTTTCCCTATGTTTTTGTTGAATTGTATATGCTTTATTTATTCCTAAAATTCCATTGTGAAATTCAAAAATGTTCTTAAAAAAAAGAAAATGTCTGTCTTACTTGCATGAAACATCATATATGTTATCTGGGAGGGACTACAGAAAGGATTCACACTCCTAGACACCCCAGCCTACACACAATACCCCATAATGTCAATGTGGAATTATGTTTTTTGAAAGTTTTACAAATTAATAAAAAATGAAAAGCTGAAATGTATTGAGTCAATAAGTGTTTAAACCCTTTTGTTATGGCAAGCCTAAATAAGTTCAGGAGTAAACATTTGCTTAACAAGTCACATAGTAGGTTGCATGGATCCACTCTGTGTACAATAATAGTTTAACATATTTTTTTTATGACTACCTCATCTCTGTACCCCGCACATACAACTATCTGTATGGTTCCTCAAACAAGCAGTGAATTTCAAAAACAAATTCAAACACAAAGACCAGGGAGGCTTTCCAATGCCTCGCAAAGAAGGGCACCTATTGGTAGATTGGTAAAACATTTTTAAAAATAAAGCAGACATTGAATATCCCTTTGAGCATGGTGTATCAATGCACCCAGTCACTACAAAGATACAGGCGTCCTTTCTAACTTAGTTGCCGGAGAGGAAGGAAACCATGGCCAATGGTGACTTTAAAACAGTTCCAGAGTTTAATGGCTATGATAGGAGAAAACTGAGGATGGATCAACAACATTGTAGTTACTCCACAATACTAACCGAAATAAGAGGGTAAAGAAGGAAGCCAACACAGAATAAAGACATTCCAAAACAGGCGTCCTGTTTGCAAATTAGGCACTAAAGTAAAACTGCAAAAAATGTGGCACAGAAATGTACTTTATTCCTGAATGCAAAGCGGTATGTTTGGGGCAAATCCAATACATCACTGAGTACCACTCTTGATATTTTCAAGTATGGTGGTGGCTGCATCATGTCATGGGTATGCTTGTCATTGACAAGGACTAGGGAGTTTTTTTTAGGATAAAAATAAACGGAATAGATCTAAGAACAGGAAAAATCCTGGTTCAGTCTACTTTCCAACAGACACTGGGAGACAAATTCACCTTCCAGCAAGACAATAACCTAAAATACAAGGCCAAATCTACACTGGAGTTGCTTACCAAGACAACATTGAATGTTACTGAGTGTTTTTACTTAAATCAGCTTGAAAATCTATGGCAAGACATGAAAATGGCTGTTTAGCAATGATCAACAACCAACTTGATAGAGCTTGAAGAATTTTTTAAATAATAATGTGCAAATACTGTACAATCCAGGTGTGCAAAGCTCTTGGGGCTCCCGAATGGCGCAGCAGTCTAAGGCACTGCAACTCAGTGCTAGAGGCGTCATTACAGACCCTGGTTCAATTCCAGGCTGTATCACAACCAGCCGTGATTGGGAGTCCCTTAGGGTGGCGCACAATTGGCCCAGCATCGTTGGGATAAGAATTTGTTCTTAAATGACTTGCCTAGTTAAATATAACCTTGGGTTTAAAAAATGTTGTTCATTCTAATCACAAGATCCTAAATGCAAGCACAGATAATGATGTCAAAATAATCAAAGGCCGACTTACTTCTAAGTCATTTCACAAAGATAAAAGGCTGGTGTTTAGATGTAGCCAGCTTTAGACTATGCAGCGATCTTTGCCGCAAAGCTTAATGGATTGTGATGGTCTGTTCATCACTGGTGTACAGTAGGTCCGGTCCTGTCTGCAATGACTCGAATAAGGCTCGAAGACCTGGGTTGCATATCACAACATAACTGTAGGGTTATAGCACCCCCTAGTGGGTGATCTTAATACTCCACGTCCTCATTAATCTCTCCATAGAAATCACATTGTAGGTGTTTGTTGGGTAAAATTATGACATCATGGGGATTATACCTGGAACCTAGCCATTTAGATGACAAAAAACACGCTATAACACATTGATTTCATTATTGTTTTCCATTCTGTCAGACTATAAGTATTAATCAAATCAAATCAACAAAAAAAAAATCGAATGCCACTTCAGACGTGAGCAAATCCACTCCCTATAAGTATTTAGGCCTATACACTATGCAGAATTTACACACATCATACAAGCTCTAGTGCAGGGCTGTTCATGTCGGTCCTGGAAGACCGAATAACTTCTGGTTTTCATCCTCTCCTTCCAATAAGGGACTAATGCCAGAGAGATGATGGCGTTTATTTTTTCGCTTACCAAACAAGAAGTTTTTGTATGGAGGTCAATGAGAAAGTGTCGAATTTGGTTAGCAAAAAATGCAATGTCTTATTTGCTACGTGTGGCTTATTTGATAATATAGAATTTTCGTAATGATTTGGTTGTTGTAAGTGTGACGATATAGGACACGTGACACCCCGGCAACTTTGAGAAAAAACACTTTACGAGGATTTTTATAGATTTCTTTTCTATTGTGCTATTGACTGTACGTTTGTTAATTCCATGTGTAACTCTGTTTTGTTGTTTGTGTCGCACTGCTTTGCTTTATCTTGGCCAGGTCGCAGTTGTAAATGAGAACTTGTACTGTGGAAACCGTTGTGGAAACCGTTGTGCCTGTTCATACGCGTATCTGCCCTCTCATTGGCTAAAATGGTTCCATCTGATCTTGCCTCCTACCAACTTCCTTCCATTTTTCAAGACATTTCTTTTCATTATTAGGGCGGCAACTAGAGCATTTGGGACCTGTTTCCCAAAATAATCCTAATGCTAAATGAATCGTTAGAACATCATACAAGGACCTAAGACCATGTTGACATTTCCGAGCCTTTTCCCCAAAACGACTTTATTAACGTTGCACTTGAAATCGCTCGTAATCTTACCATTATTAAGAACAGTTAAGTGCGTGGTTAGATCACCGTATGCCCACTCGCGTCACTTTAGACACATCAAATAACCGCTAAACATAGGATGAAGACGTTTATCTGTCTCTCTGACCACCGAAAACTTCATAGTTTAATATATAGTTCGCAATGTTTTTTATAAACTAGTGAATCAAGGATACATAAAAAAAAGAAAACCGAGATAACCGAATTATATAATAGTTAGATTTAGGCAAAAATATTAACATAACTTTCATTTATGTACAATCGATAGACCTACCTAGTTATATTAACCCGTTAGATCACTATATCTGAGCTGCTTCAATTTTCGTATCTATTAGGCCTATAGGCTATATTATCTAAAAGCTTAGGCATTTCACTGTAGCCTAACGAATAATCTAAAGGTCAACATATTAGGTCTATGGCAACGTCACTTAATTTCCCACTTCATGGTTAATTAGCCTATTTAAATGTTTTAATTGCAGAATATCTGTAGGCCTACTTGAAGCTCAATTCCTGCCTGCCTTTAGGCTACAATGATTTGTTGAGCAATTACGAAAACCATTGTCATCATATCCTATTTTTAGGTCACATTGATATTTTCTATAGCTAACGAAAAAACGAGCAACTTTGACATGATTTATTATTGCTCACAGTTTACAAACTGAAGAAATGCAGAATTAACATAATCAAACATTTCATTCAAAATAGCAGGAGAAAACAGTTAGCATACCTAATGGCAAACACTAATAAATAAAGATGACTTTGAATAGCCAGAAATCATTTAAGAGCTACAGCAAGCCCTAGTTTAAATGTAAGGAATAAGGCATGGGGTATATGGCCAACCAGTTTATAATAGCAATAAGGCACCTCGGGGGTTTGTGATATGTGGCCAATATACCATGGGTAAGGGCTGTATCCAGGCACTCCTCGTAATATATGGCCAATATACCACAACTAACCGCTGTTCTTTTGCGCAACGCGGAGTGCCTGGATACAGCCCTTAGCCATGGTAAATTGGCCACATATCACAAACCCCCGATTTGCCTTATTGCTATTATAAACTGGTTACCAACGTAATTAGAGCAGAAAAAAATAAATGTTTTGTCATACCCATGGTATACGTCCCCAGGGCCCGGTTTTTCCAAAAACATTTTAATGCTAAATTCATCGTCAGAACCTTCGTAGGAGCATATCGTTAAATCTCCGAACCTTTTCCCAAAACCATCGTTTTTAACATTGCACTTGAAAACGCTCTTAATTCAGAGTTTGTTTTGATATTTCAACCTGCTTGTCCTGATCGCGACTGGTGTGGATGGACAAAATCAACATGCGCGGGATGGCACACGCGTGCCCGGTGTAGTCAGCATGAGACGCCTGCCTCACCACTGGTACATCAGCCAAGCGCGACGTTAGATGGTTTTTGCCGTCCCACCGCCTTTTCTAAACATAGAAGAATCACATGGTTTTTCCATCTCTCTGCGACTGCCGATAACTTCAGAACAAAGTTGACTACAAATACAAAATTGCCAAGGTCTTTGCATTTGATACAACAAGCGACGTATACAATTTGTCTTCAAAAGAAAACCAAGATGACCGTATTAAAATATAAACAGTAGGCTATTCAGTGCATTTTTATTGGGTAAGCATTAGAATAAGCCCCCTCAATATTTGCAGCCGTAGGTGGTAATACACTACATATACCAAAGTATGTGGACACCCCTTCAAATTAGTGGATTCGGCTATTTCAGCCACACCTCTTGCTTACTTTTGTATAAAATCGAGCACACAACCATACAATCTCCATAGGAAACATTGGCAGTAGAATGGCCTTACTGAAGTGCTCGGTGACTTTCAATGTGGCACTGTCATAGAATGGCACCTTTCCAACAAGTCAGTTCATCAAATTTCTGCCCTGCTAGAGCTTCCTCGGTCAACTGTAAGTACTGTTATTGTGAATTGGCAACATCTAGGAGCAACAACGGCTTAGCCGCGAAGTGGTAGGCCACACAAGCTCACAGAACGAGACCGCCGAGTGCTGAAGGTCTACAGTTAGTTCGTAGCCTAAGCTTTATGGCCTAACGCCAGATAAAAATTCTGTCCTCGATTGCAACATTCACTACAGAGTTCCAAACTGCCTCTGGAAGCAACATCAGCACAATAACTGTCAGTCAGGAGCTTCATGAAATGGGTCTCCATGGCCGAGCAGTCGCACACAAGCCTAAAATCACCATGTGCAATGCCAAGTATCGGCTGGAGTGGTGTAAAGCTCGCCGCCATTGGACTCTGGAGCAGTGGAAATGCCTTCTCTGTGGAGTGATGAATCACTCTTCACTATCTGGCAGTCTGATGGACGAATCTGTGTTTGGCGGATGCTAGGAGAATGCTACCTGCCCCAATACATAGTGCCAACTATAAAGTTTGTTGGAGGAGGAATAATGGTCTGGGGCTGTTTTTTCATGGTTCGGGCTAGGCCCCTTAGTTTCAGTGAAGGGCAATCTTAACGCTACAGCATACAATGACATTCTAGACGATTCTGTGCTTCCAACTTTGGGAAGGCCCTTTCCTGCTTCAGCATGACAATGCCCCGTGCACAAAGCGACGTCCATACAGAAATGGTTTGTCGAGATCGGTGTGGAAGAACTTGACTGGCCTGCACAGAGCCCTGACCTCAACTCCATCAAACACCTTCTGGATGAATTGGAACGCTGACTGCAAGCCAGGCCTAATCGCCCAACATCAGTGCCCGACCTCACTAATGCTCGTGGCTGAATGGAAGAAAGTCCCTGCAGCAATGTTCCAACATCTAGTGGAAAGCCTTCCCATAAGAGTGGAGGCTGTTATAGCAACAAAGGGGGAACCAACTCCATATTAATGCCCATGATTTAGGAATGAGATGTACGACAAGCAGGTGTCCACATACATTTGGTCACGTAGTTTATCTCTCTAGGTCTAGGAGCTAATCCGTCATCAGTATTGTGACATAATTAGAATGTTAATATAAGATTTGAATGGATAGCTGATCCAAAAGCAGCACTCCCTTTCTATCCTATCCTATCAGTAGCTACACATGCTCCAACGATGCAATTAGTGACCGTTCTCCCTGATGCCAGCGCATGTTGTTTTGGGAAAATGCATGTTACATCTTCGGCCATTGTAGGAAAGGTCCGTCGTTAAACACTCGTAAGCCTAAATTCCATCGCTATCGGGAAACCGGGCCCTACTCTAATGCCATCCACATCATCTAGGGGAGAACACAATAGCTCTGTGTGACAAACAGGTGGAGAGATTGTTTGTTTTGATCGACTCATTTCTAATCGGCCCCCTGAATGAGAAGTTTGACTGACATCTTTTCCTGCTGGTGATCGCTGAAGTAATGGTCAACTCTGTCCTCACAGCTATTCATCTCCCCCACTTCACTGAAAATCAATTCCCCTCTACAGGAAAGCATAGCACAGCCAATACTGTTTCACAGTGTTGAGTACATTTTTCCTCTGGACATTTCCATGAATGTTCCGCACAGTATCAGTATGTAGTGTTGGGTTGAAAGAAAAATGAGCTGTAGTCAATACAAGGTCATGCTCCTTTTGAGGAACACTTACATTATGTACATTTAACTTCAACAAAAGCCATTCAGACAAAACAATCTTCAGTGAACTACTTTTATTGTGAGAAAAGTAGCAGGGAAGAGGCATTGGTCAGATGTGAACAGTTATGTACTTTATTAATACTTCTTTACAACACTGAGGAGTGTTACATTAGTCTCCAAATCAGCTGTGGTACATGATAGTCAGTGGGTCATTCCTTACTGGATCTTTTCAGCACCAGAAAAACAAAATAAAATGGTGAAAAAATAAGATAAGGACTGTAGTAGGAAGAGTAAGAGGCATCGAGGCTCTCTCCAGGTGTTGGTCTGAAGAGAAGAGTGGAGATTAAATGAAAATTCCACTCAAACTATCTTTTGGTATGGTTTCATTAGTCGCTTCATACTGGGACACATTCTGTATTTTGAAAATTCTATATCTTGAAAACTTGATTGCTGACGTGCAAAACTATCAACAGCAGACTAATGAAACACATACCAAAATATAGTTTTTGAGTGGTGTTTTCCTTTAAGACCAGGATTCAGTTCCAAATAGCCCCCTATTCCCTATATAGTGCATTACTTTTGACCAGGGCCAGTAGGGAACCCGTCAAAAGTAGTGCACTATATAGGGAATATGGTGCTATTTGGGACTTACACAGGTTGCAGTAAATGGATGTGTTAACATCCCGGTCAAAGCGCAGACAGTTCTGGAGCTGGTATCTGAAACAGCAGGGATGGCAGAGTACCACACCAGCAGATGCAGATAGAGCCCAGCTAGTGAGAGTGAGACGACACAGGGAGAAGACAGTGTCCTCCAATACAGACTACAGGATGTGGCATTCAAACCAGCCATTGCTTCAAACTGTTATTTCCCAGAGGATGATTGACAAAACCAGTAGGAAGTAAGAAAAGTTATTGTTTACTTCTCAAAGAGGACACAGAGCAGAGGGATGAATGTGGAAGTGACCAAGAAAGAGATCGGGAAAAACAGCTACAAAAATCCCTTTCATCCCCACCAAAAAACAAACAAATAATTTACAGTACTAATACAGCTCACTCTTCATCCGTTAACAACATGGTGAGCTTTACAAAGGCATCGTCTGCTACACACTGTACAATACTGGACATCTTTTTTCAACGTTATTTTCAATACATTTTCAAATGACTTAAAAATCATTCCCGTTTAAAAGTGCAAATCCATTAAAAGATGAGTTTGACTGGATGGGAAATGGTAATGAAAAGTCAGATGTTCAGTGTTTTCTTGTGCAAAGTAATGTTCTAACAATAATAGTAACATCTTATAGCTTGCTTTACTTTCTCACATAACTCAATTTCTGTCCCAATCTGAAACCTTTGAGAATTTCCCATCACTTCCAGTAACAGAGAGGAAACCCCTAATGGTCCCAGAGAGGGAACCCCTAATGGTCCCAGAGCGGGAACCCCTAATGGTCCCAGAGCGGGAACCCCTAATGGTCCCAGAGCGGGAACCCCTAATGGTCCCAGAGAGGAAACCCCTAATGGTCCCAGAGAGGAAACCCCTAATGGTCCCAGAGAGGGAACCCCTAATGGTCCCAGAGAGGGAACCCCTAATGGTCCCAGAGAGGGAACCCCTAATGGTCCCAGAGAGGGAACCCCTAATGGTCCCAAAGAGGGAACCCCTAATGGTCCCAGAGGAAACCCTTAATGGTCCCAGAGAGGGAACCCTTAATGGTCCCAGAGAGGAAATCCTTAATGGTCCCAGAGAGGAAATCCTTAATGGTCCCAGAGAGGAAACCCTTAATGGTCCCAGAGAGGAAACCCTTAATGGTCCCAGAGAGGGAACCCCTAATGGTCCCCCCTAATGGTCCCAGAGAGGGAACCCCTAATGGTCCCAGAGGGGGAACCCCTAATGGGAACCCCTAATGGTCCCAGAGAGGGAACCCTTAATGGTCCCAGAGAGGGAACCCCTAATGGGAACCCCTAATGGTCCCAGAGAGGAAACCCTTAATGGTCCCAGAGAGGGAAGCCCTAATGGGAACCCCTAATGGTCCCAGAGAGGGAACCCTTAATGGTCCCAGAGAGGGAACCCTTAATGGTCCCAGAGAGGGATATCTTATATCATCTCAACTTTAAAAAAACAAAGAGGTCAAAAACCTCCAGGTCTGGTCCCCATTGTGACATGGTCCCATTATACATAATCTTTTAAAACAAAGTCAAAACAATAAAGTAAAACAATCATGGAAATATCACAATAAAATAATACAGAGCTAATAGGATAAATGAAGTGTAAGGTTTGATGAGCTAAAAAAATATATATTTGTGTGCTGGAAAGGGAGAGGTTATTGGTTGTTTTCAGTCACGCATGATCTGGTTCTGGGGTCTGTGTACCGCAGCTTCCCCTGCCAGGCTTGATGAAGAAACAGGGCTGGGAGTGAGGCTGGTATACTGCATACTAGTACATCCACCCTGATCTCTACCTACATATCCATCTGAGTGATAGGTACAGTAGAGGAGTCTCAGCCATGCTTCACTGGGGAAGCTATCCCTCAGGTGAAGGCAGACTGGCAAGAGTCCTTATCTCTGAGCCTTACCGCTAACCAATGAGCTCTGAGTCCCTTATTTCTAACCTTAACCACTAACCAATGAGCTTTGAGTCCCCATCTCTAACCTAACCTGAACTTTATCCGCTTGGTTCTCTCTATTTGGCCGTAACCAGTGTCAACCATGAGCGAGAGACCCGGGAGCAGACAGGCGACAACATTAGACAATTCCCAGTGAAGGCAACATTTTCAATTAAACACTAAAGAAGGACGAGGGAAAAAATAAAAAATAAACATTTGGGGAAATAAATGGTGGTGGTTGTGAGGAACTGGTCATTTATAGTGAGTGAAATAGAACAGAAACTAGTGGAGGACAGACATCCTTCCAGGGGTTAGAGTTCATTTAAGGGGCGGAGGTTCATCCTGGCTCAGCCCAGAATGTGTGAAGTAGTGTTTTGGGTAACAGTCTCTGTGATTCGTTCTTTCCCAGCAAAGGTGGGTGTGTGTTAGTCTGGTTGAGTCTGGACTAGGTCTTCTGTTCTGCTCCGGCTGTGGGGGAGGGTGTGCTCTCTGGTTTCAGGATCTGATACGTGATGAGGTACTCTGGGTATGCCTGAGGAATACAGTGGGATAGGACAGACAAGTCATTGTCATGGGTCTGTTTGTGGTGTGTGTGTGCGTCTGCAGGCTTCCCATCCGAAACAGCTTGGAACAGTTTGTGCATATATTATGACGACATTTTGAGACGTTTTGCTCTTTGGCAAGGGTTTTTCCAGCTTTTCGTGCACACAACATTTTTTCTTGAGGCAGGCCGATGTCTACTCCCCTTCGTCAGTAATTTGTCAACAGTATGGATTCTTCAATGAAGTATTTGTCATTCAACGAGAGACTAATCAATTTCACCCACATTTTGTCACTTGAGAAATACTGCACCATCTTAGTGAGATGTAAAACTGCGTGAATTAGATCTACTCGACAAAAACAACAATTAATGACAGACTTCTTGAGTTATTTTAGATATATTCTGACTATTCTATTCTACAGCGTCTCAATATGGACAAACAGTTGTATTGCTGGCTAAGCGCCAGCTGAACCGAAGCATGCTGAGGCCTTTAGACTGACCTGTTCTCCTCTGTAGATGACATACTCTGCGTACGCCAGTCCGTTGACGCTGGGCCGGCCGATTACTGAGTGGTGTCCAGGGGGGGCGTGGGCCATCTTCATGGCACTGAACTGGAGGAAGGACTTGCCCAGGGTCACTCTGCAGAACAACATCTGCCTGCAACACACAACAACCCAACACACACACACCTGTAATAAACAACCTAGTAACACACATCAGAATACTACACGTAACTTGAATTCATTCATAACACACACATCAGAACACCACATACAACGGCATGCAATACACAACGTCACCACACAGATTAGAACACCAGCATACACACAACAGCCTCTGCCTGCAATACACAGACTAGACATCACACATATTATTTATGAACGTCTGGAGTGAGTCTGACCTGTGGCAGATGTAGCAGGAACGGTCTTTGTGAGTGGGGCAGCCTGTGCCCCCTCCTATCCCGTACACGTACTGGTTACTCTTGGAGGAGTTCTCTGCAAAATAGATGCCCGCTCCGAACATGCCTCCGATGTAGGCATGCCGTTCGTCAAAGCCCTTATGGATGATAGCGTTGATGAATGGAGAACCTGACAGAAGAGAGGAAGAGAAGGGGAAGAAAGAGAAGAGGAAAATCGATGTCAAAATCAACTCTCATTCAGCGTAGATGTTATAACAGAGAACCCACTGTGTTTCTTCACCAGAATTGACAGGTAAGACTGCAGAGGTACTGGTATCTTACCGTGGAAGAGCATGCGTTCGTTGTGATGGTTGTGGTTTTCATCAGCGATCTCTTTCTGTCTGTGTGAGTACCTCTCCCTCAACTTCTTATTCACCACCTTCTGGATCTACAGACAGACAGACCACACACAGTCAGACTCATACACAGCTACAGAGACAACAGAATGACCTACATACTAAAATCTTTCACAGAGCGGTGTTTATTGAGGACAGAAAAGGGATTTTTGGAGGTTGTCTCCTCTCCAGGTGCCTATGACTCACCTTTAGAATGTTGTACCTGCTGAAGACCCCACCTGCGTTGCCCCCGTCCCGGTGCTCTCGGATCGTACTTTGCAACTGTAAGCAGATACACACAGCTAGGGTCAGAAAGGGGAGAGTACTGCACAGGGCACCTACATCAGTCTGATGACAAAGATCTACTGGCCCCATCAGTGGATCAACATTGTTTCCATTGTAGAAACAGATAATGATGTAGAGTACATACTTCCTCTTCTACAGACTGGAACTCCTTATCGTCCGTGGCCAGGTCTATGAGCACCGTACCCTGACTGGCACAGTGGAACGTCAGGTACGAATTAGCACCTGGAGCAGAGGGACGAGAACACAATAACAACAAATGAGAAACCACGGTAACAGCGCTAACAGGCAATGTTCTATAAGTAGGAGGTTGTGCTGAGAGACATCCGGTATGCGTTAGCAGCAGTGTCATCTGTTGTTTCATAAGTGGTTAAACAGTCCTCCTGAAAAACATTCAAATCTCTTCAATAAGCCAGTGTGGTCAATAAGGCAGTTTTATAAGAAAATGCTTAAATATTAAATCAATAAGGAATAAGATGAATGGAATATGGATGTGATCCAGCATGCAGAATCTTGGCTGAACTCTGGCTCTCTGACCTTGCTGTCCTCCCAGGAGTCTCTCCACGCCTTTGACGAGTTTGTGGCGGTGACCGTAGGCGTTGATCCCAATCTCCTTCAGCTCCTCGTGGCCCATATCAGCCAGGACATCCAGCGAAATCTACATGGAAACAGAGCACATTCAGCCAACCAGAGCAGGGGCAGAGGACAGCCTGCTCTAAACACAGCCAATCAGATTGGTGGAGTCGTCGGACTGTCCAAACACATCCAATCATAATATCATAAGAACCAAGGGACACTAACAGTGCAGAGAACAGCAAGTCACCGTCTACTGCTAATGTGACATTTGGAATGACAAATCAGAACACTTAAAATTCCATTAAAATGTCTATTTTGGATTTATTTTTCAATTGAATTTCTCTCATCTCTTATTAAATTGTAGTTGCTGGTAAGGTTGCACATTTTGGGGAATATTCTGGGGTGGAAACTTTCCGAGGGAATTAACGGGAATATATGGGAATTAACAGGAATATATTGGAATTAATGGAAATATATGCAAATTAATATGAATACCATTTAAATGTCGATGTTTCTTGCATTGGATATATTTACCATATCATATGGAGACAGAAACATAGACAAACACGTAGACATAATTGCAAATGACTAAATCCTTCCAATAGAAATGTAAAAAACAACTTAGTTACAAATTGAACTCTAATTAAATGAGTTGACTCTTCACATGGGATGTTTCACTGAACAACAAAAGAAAGGGAATATTGAATGATCCATCGCATCTCCCAAAAACGTTTCCAACATACATCTGTAAAATGATGGTCTAGAAACTAACGCTTTGGTTGTCTTCCTCTCAGGCTTCCATGTCTTCTCCCTGGACCTCCTCAATGTCCACCTTTTGAACATCAGACTCTAAGGCCTCATCTTCACTGTCACTTTCCAACTTTGTTGAGGATGGCTCATTGTCAGACTCAAAAAGCCTCAAATTTGCTCGGATGGCCACCAATTTTTCAACCCTTGTATTGGTCAGCCTGTTGCGTGCTTTGGTGTGTGTGTTCCCAAACAAGGACCAGTTGCGCTCTGGCGCGCCTGATGGTGGTGGGATTTGGAGGATGATGGAGGCAACATGGGAAAGAGCCTCAGATCCACAAAGTCCCTTCCACCAGGTGGCTGATGAGATATGTTGGCACGACTGCCATATTGCATCTCCATCCCAAAGCCCTTGCTTGGAAGTGTACGTCGCCAGACTGCCAAGAACCTTGCCCTCATCCAGGCCAAGGTGGTGAGACACGGTAGTGATGACATCATAGGCCTTGTTGATCTCTGCACCAGACAGGATGCTCTTGCCAGCATACTTGGGGTTCAACATGTACGCTGCGGCGTGTATGGGCTTCAGGCAGAAGTCTTCACGCTTTTTGATGTATTTCAGAACTGCAGTTTCCTCTGCTTGGAGCAACAGTGAAGTGGGCAGGGCAGTACTGATTTGATCTCTGACATCTGCAAGCAGAGTCTGAACATCAGACAGGATGGCATTGTCGCCCTCAATCCGTGCAATGGCTACTGCTATAGGTTTCATGAGTTTCAGGCTGCTTACCACTCTCTCCCAAAATACATCATCCAGGAGGATCCTCTTGATGGGGCTGTCCATATCGGCAGACTGTGATATGGCCATTTCTTGGAGAGACCCCTTCCCCTCCAGTCGACTGTCAAACATGATGACAACACCACCCCAACAGGTGTTGCTGGGCAGCTTCAATGTGGTGCTCTTATTCTTCTCACTTTGCTTGGTGAGGTATATTGCTGCTATAACTTGATGACCCTTCACATACCTAACCATTTCCTTGGCTCTCTTGTAGAGTGTATCCATTGTTTTCAGTGCCATGATGTCCTTGAGGAGCAGATTCAATGCATGAGCAGCACAGCCAATGGGTATGATGTGAGGGTAGGACCCCTCCACTTTAGAACAAGCAGCCTTCATGTTCGCAGCATTGTCTGTCACCAGTGCAAATACCTTCTGTGTTCCAAGGTCATTGATGACTGCCTTCAGCTCATCTGCAATGTAGAGACCGGTGTGTCTGTTGTCCCTTGTGTCTGTGCTCTTGTAGAATACTGGTTGAGGGGTGGAGATGTAGTTAATTATTCCTTGCCCACAAACATTCGACCACCCATCAGAGCTGATTGCAATACAGTCTGCTTTCTCTATGATTTGCTTGACCTTTACTTGAAATCTTCATCCAGCAAATTCGTAGATAATGCATGTCTGGTTGGAGGGGTGTATGCTGGGCGAAGAACATTCAGAAATCTCTTCCAATACACATTGCCTGTGAGCATCAGAGGTGAACCAGTTGCATACACAGCTCGAGCAAGACATTCATCAGCATTTCTCTGACTACGTTCCTCCATTGAGTCAAAAAAAACTTGATTCCAGGAGGACCATGAGCTGTTGCTATTGATAAGGTGTCTGATTCATCATTTTCACCTAGAATAGAAGTAGAGGGACTTTTGCCAGGTTGCTTGTTGTGAGCGCTCAGGGAACTTTATGCACTTGGCCAGATGATTCTGCATCTTTGTTGCATTCTACACATATGATTTGGCACAGTATTTGCAAATGTACAAAGCTTTTCCTTCTCCATTAGCTGCAGTGAAATGTCTCCATACATCAGATAGTGCCCGTGGCATTTTCCTGTAATAATTAGAAAACATTTGTAAAAAAAACAACAAATATAATTCCATGTACAGATAAATAGTTAAGCAGTTAGATTAAACAACTCCTTTGTGTAAGAAGCATGTTTTAAAATGAAACATTTATGGAAACAGGTGAATTAACACTCCTCAGTTAGCAGGCTCAAGCAAGCTAAAACCCACATGGTAGCAGAAACTAACTAGCAGAAATTGTTAACAAGTTAGAAATGATTACTATTTACTAGTTAACAAAAAATAATCTATGTCATATAAAATATATTCACCCCACCCATTATTGCAATCAAAACTTACCAGAAAGCATGTAGTCCTTGGTTCAGACAGTGTAGTAGTGTGGGCTCAATAGCATCTCATTAGTGCGCAAGACCTTGAGAATCAGCTGTACATGTGATGGAAAAGTGCACTGCACATGTGATGGAGGAATGCACTGTGCATGCAGAGGGTTGCAATTCCATTAAATTGGGGATAGTTTAACCAAAATATGCCACAAGACCTAGAATTGCCTTGTGTATCCCACAAAAAAGGTTCACTGTTATAAGCTAACTTTTTTGATGAATTTAAGCAAAATTCCCCAAATTCCCGGCCTTAACGTCCCATGGAAAATTTTCGGAAATTTCCCGGAAAGTTTCCGACCCTTGTCGCTGGGGCCCTTCTTCTAACACTTTTTGCAGCCTACCATGACCCATTGTACCAAGATATGAGTCAGGTTCAGAGCTCTCCCTCTCTCTCTCTCTGTCACCCTCAGTCATCCGGCCAGTGCAGTGAGTTGTTTAAAATCTCTCCACCCACTGAGGGGATAAACTTAGCATGTGGAGGAGAAGAAGATGGGGAGAAGAGAGGGATTTAAATGGGTGACTCACTACTAAACTGCATGTTCACTGATCAACAACACTGGAGAATCCTTTTTCACAGCAGCATACATCATCATCATTCAGCCCACACACAAACACAAACCTTCAGATATGGACAAATAAACAAACGCTCACACAATCGCATATAGAGTATAACGTTGAGACTGTATGTAGAGGCCGTGGTGTGAGTGTGGGGTGTGTTAGTGACTGTGTGTGGAGGACCCTTGATTTTTTTTATTCACTGAGCAAATATCCCCTGAATTATCTATCTCTCACAATCCCAAAGAGCCTCATCCATGGCTATCTCAAAGAGCCTCAAACTATTGAGCCGGTCTAAACAATCAGGAAAAGAAACCTGTCAGATTTTTTCCGCTCTCCAGACCTCCTCCCTCTGCTCCCTGCTGTAGGGATTCATCTGCTCATCTATGTGAAAATGACAGCCCTCTCCGTCCCAGCATCCCTACCGTGTCCCCAGGCTGATTTCACCTGGCATGGAACGCCACACACTCTCAACACCACACGCCGCTCTGCGTGGAACCCAACATTCCCCCTAAAACCAATCAGCAGTGGGATGAAGAGGTCAGCCTAAACTATCCTGCTGGAGACAAGGAGATACAGGGCACTTGGAACTGCTGCAGATACATGCAGAGAGGGGAGGGAGGGAGGGAGGGAGGGAAAAGAAGAGCAGGTGATAGAGAGACGAGTGGGGGCAGTCAACTCTACAGGATGAGGGTAATTTCAGTGTCTGGCCATGCATCATGGTAAAGTCTGAGATGATCTGTTTCTATGGATTAGGCAGGCAGTCAATACTACTGACTGACTGTGGAAAGCTCCAGTGAAAAGACCAGCTGCAGACAGAGAAGCATGGAAGACAGATTGATTGAGAGTTGAGCTTTTTAGGTTTGTGGCGTGAGTGACAAGAGGTGTATGATTGGGCAACAGTAAACATGAAAGTGATTGGCTCGTACAGGGACCACAAGGATACGTGCATTTACCTGTTCCCTCTGGAAGATGTCGCGCAGGTGCTCCAACCCCAAGCTCTTCAGGAACTGGCTGATGTTCATGTCTACAACGGCTGTTGAATGAAACACAAAACAGACAAGACTGATTAAATACGTCAGACAAATCAGGCTAACCGTTTCTCATATGTATAAAAGTATGATGCGAAGTCATTTTAATCATTGTTGATGTCAAAGAAAAATGTCCATCCTTGGCTTGTCAAAGTTGTATAATATTATAATATACTGTATATAAAAGTCGGAGGGTTTACGTACTCTCTCTGTCCTTCCTGTCGGAGCCGGTGGCTCCATCTGCAGGCCCAGTGGCTCCAGCCACAGTGAGCTCGCTGAGGGGCCCGGCCAGGTTGTCTATGCTGCTGGCTGCAGACAAGCAGGAGGGCGTGGAGGCTGGAGAGATGACCGCTGTACTGACCACTGAGGCGCTGACCACCGTGGCCTGAGGCTTGAAGCAGCTGGGCAGGGCGTCCGGAGGCATGGCATCTATCAGCAGCGCTCTGATGTCATCAGCCTGAGACAGAGGAGACAAGAAACAGACACAATGTAATGAGGATTCTATAGTAAAGATATTCATTGATTTATACAGTAAACCATATACAGTGCATTCGGAAAGTTCAGACCCTTTCACTCTTTCCACATTTTGTTACGTTACAGCCTTATTCCAAAATGGATTAAATACATTTTTTCCCTCATTCTACACACAATACCCCATAATGACAAAGCGAAAAGAGGTTAAAAAAAAACAAAAAAACTTCTTTACATAAGTATTCAGACCCTTTGCTATGAGACTCGAAATTGAGCTCAGGTGCATCCTGTTTCCATTGATCCTCCTTGAGATGTTTCTACAACTTGATTGGAGTCCACTTGTGGTAAATTCAATTGATTGGACATGATTTGTAAAGGCACACACCTGTCTATATAAGGTCCCACAGTTGACAGTGCATGTCAGAGAAAAAAACCAAGCCATGAGGTCGAAGGAATTGTCCGTAGAGCTCAGAGATAGGATTGTGTCGAGGCACAGATCTGGGGAAGGGTACCAAAAAATGTCTGCAGCATTGAAGGTCCCCAAGAACTCAGTGGCCTCCATCATTCTTAAATGGAAGAAGTTTGGAACCACCAAGACTCTTCCTAGAGCTGGCGGCCAGAGCTTCAGAGTTATTCTGTGGAGATGTATTGAGTAAAGGGTCTGAATACGTATGTTTTTGCATTGTCATTATGGGTTACTGTGTGTAGATTGATGAATGTTTTTTTTCATACATTTTAGAATAAGGCTGTAATGTAATAAAAAGTGAAGGGGTTTGAATATTTTCCGAGAGCACTGTAGCTCATTAATCAGAAGGAAGGTCGTAATCGCCGAAGTTTCTGATAATCAGAACATGATTAAAATCAGTGAGGACCTCATAACAAGCTACGGTTGTGTATTACAGTATTACATGGCAGAGTGAGGTCACTCCCTGAGGTAATTACAAATGTGTGTGTGTGTGTGCATCCGTGTGTGTGTGTGTATATCTGTGTGTGTGTGTATATCCGTGTGTGTGTGTATATCCGTGTGTGTGTGTATATCCGTGTGTGTGTGTATATCCGTGTGTGTGTATATCCGTGTGTGTGTGTATATCCGTGTGTGTGTGTATATCCGTGTGTGTGTGTATATCTGTGTGTGTGTGCATCCGTGTGTGTGTGTATATCTGTGTGTGTGTGTATATCCGTGTGTGTGTGTATATCCGTGTGTGTGTGTATATCCGTGTGTGTGTGTATATCCGTGTGTGTGTATACCGTAGCCAGGTCCAGTGGCGTCTGTCCCTCCTGGTTCTTCATGCTAGGGTCAGCTCCGTGGGCCAGTAGCAGAGCACACAGCTGGGTCCGGCCTTTCTGAGCCGCCTCGTGGAGCGGGGTGAAGGCCCACTTATCTGTAGCGTTCACACACGTGTTGTACTTGATCAGGAGAGCAGCTATATCCACATGCTGAGGGAGAAACAGGAACGTGTTAGGCTAAATCTGAATGTATGAATGAAAAATGTGTCATTCAATGAACTAAAGAGTGAATCAGTTAAATCCATGACTCATCATTTTATCATAGAATCATAGAATTTACACATCCCTCCATATCAACCCTCCATATCATCCCTCCATATCAACCATCATTCTGACAACTATAGTGCATTTTGTTTCTACAGAAAGCATCAATGTGTTTTAAGATCGCAGCAATGTAGTGATATGCTGTGCTCTGACTCACTCTCAGGAGTCACAACTCACTGAGCTAGTCGGCTGGACGTGGCCCACTCAGCCGGCTGGACGTGGCCCACTCAGCCGGCTGGCCAGACTGGCCTCTGTGCTCCGCACTCCTCCAGCACACTATGTTGTAACGAGCCGAGCCAATGACATTCATCACCACTCACAGTGACCCTATGGAACACAGGCGGTCAAAGCAGCACATTGGCCGATACTTGGGCTGAAGCAGCAGCAAGAGGAGGAGGAGCAGGTCGCAGGAACCATGCCAAGGGGCAGCAGGGTGGGCGCTGGACTGAACCCAGGACTGTTATGTAAGCAGCAGCCTGCTCTGAGATTCCTGTTTGGGACTAATCATGTCCCCAGGGGCCACACACTACTGCTGGACTAAACAATGGCATAAACAAAACAAACAACGGCCATTCCTGCTGCTAATTAGCTTAACAAATGGCCCAGTTTCCCATTTGTGTTGTCTCAATGGTCAGAACTGTCACTGAGATTGTGTTTCATTTATGTTGGGAGAGGGTTTGGTTGGGTTGGGAGAGGGTTTGGTTGGGTTGGGAGAGGGTTTGGTTGGGTTGGGAGAGGGTTTGGTTGGGTTGGGAGATAGTTTGGTTGGGTTGGGAGAGAGTTTGGTTGGGTTGGGAGAGAGTTTGGTTGGGTTGGGAGAGAGTTTGGTTGGGTTGGGAGAGAGTTTGGTTGGGTTGGGAGAGAGTTTGGTTGGGTTGGGTTGGGAGAGGGTTTGGTTGGGTTGGGAGAGAGTTTGGTTGGGTTGGGTTGGGAGAGAGTTTGGTTGGGTTGGGTTGGGAGAGAGTTTGGTTGGGTTGGGTTGGGTTGGGTTGGGAGAGGGTTTGGTTGGGTTGGGAGAGGGTTTGGTTGGGTTGGGAGATAGTTTGGTTGGGTTGGGAGATAGTTTGGTTGGGTTGGGAGATAGTTTGGTTGGGTTGGGAGAGAGTCTGGTTGGGTTGGGAGAGAGTTTGGTTGGGTTGGGAGAGAGTTTGGTTGGGTTGGGAGAGAGTTTGGTTGGGTTGGGTTGGGAGAGGGTTTGGTTGGGTTGGGAGAGGGTTTGGTAGGGTTGGGAGAGGGTTTGGTTGGGTTGGGAGAGAGTTTGGTTGGGTTGGGAGAGAGTTTGGTTGGGTTGGGAGAGAGTTTGGTTGGGTTGGGAGAGAGTTTGGTTGGGTTGGGAGAGAGTTTGGTTGGGTTGGGTTGGGAGAGGGTTTGGTTGGGTTGGGAGAGGGTTTGGTTGGGTTGGGAGAGAGTTTGGTTGGGTTGGGAGAGAGTTTGGTTGGGTTGGGAGAGAGTTTGGTTAGGTTGGGAGAGAGTTTGGTTAGGTTGGGAGAGAGTTTGGTTGGGTTGGGAGAGAGTTTGGTTGTGGCTTGAACAGTTACTTGGCCTATTTGATTTACTGTAGACTAGATAGTGTTTACTGTCAGTGATGCTGTGCTCTGTCTCTCTCAACTCCTCTGTGACCACTCAGTATCATCTCCATATCAGCCAGTGTTTCCACTAAGTCTCCCTCACTAGGCGGCGCCAGGGTTCCCTACTAATGAATTATGAAATGTAGTGTTATATGAAAACTTTATGAGCTCCTTCAGCCTTGGCGGGACCTCTACATCACACCATTTACACACACGCCACAATGCCTCACACTCAGGAACACAACGAATTGTGTTTGTCATAAGGAGGAAGCACAGAGAGGCCATGTGGGGGAACAGGAGTAGAGAGGAGCTCTGATTGGCTCAGTAAACTATTCTGGCGTTAGAAATAATAAAGTAGTCAATACTTGTTGGGCTCCATGGGATGGAGAAGAGAGGGAGGAGGTGAGTTACTCACCCCATAAGAGGCAGCGTTGTGAAGGGGGATGAGACCCCCCTTGTCCTGGGCGTTGACATCAGCTCCATGCTCCAGCAGGTATTCTGCTACCTCCAGGTTATTGTAGCCAGCTGGTGGACGCAAACACACAATGGGTTAATACAGACACAAATGTGCTCATATGTATTACCATGAAAACTGTGCAACATGGTGTCTTTAGTCCTCACATTCTAGCGTGGCACCATGTGGCTGGTGTTCCATCTCAATCCCTCTCCGCCTCTTTCTCCCTCTTTTCTTTTCACTATTCTTTCAAGGTCTTAAACTAGCCCAGCTTCATAGCAGGGGTGACCCTATGCCACTGCAGCAATTTATTGTGTAAGAAATTGAGCAGAAAGAGAAAAAAATACAGTTCTGCCGTTGTGTGATGAGGCCTCTGGACAGTGAGCACACTGCTATTCTTCTCTCTTCTCCACCCTGAGCCCCTCTGCCCCCCTCTGGTCCCCTCCGCACCGCTCCCCTCTGCACCGCTCCTCTCTGTCCCTCTGCACCGCTCCTCTCTGTCCCTCTGCACCGCTCCTCTCTGTCCCTCTGCACCGCTCCTCTCTGTCCCTCTGCACCGCTCCTCTCTGTCCCTCTGCACCGCTCCTCTCTGTCCCTCTGCACCGCTCCTCTCTGGCCCTCTGCCCCGCTCCTCTCTGTCCCTCTGCACCGCTCCTCTCTGTCCCTCTGCACCGCTCCTCTCTGTCCCTCTGCACCGCTCCTCTCTGTCCCTCTGCACCGCTCCTCTCTGTCCCTCTGCACCGCTCCTCTCTGTCCCTCTGCACCGCTCCTCTCTGTCCCTCTGCACCGCTCCTCTCTGTCCCTCTGCACCGCTCCTCTCTGTCCCTCTGCCCCGCTCCTCTCTGTCCCTCTGCCCCGCTCCTCTCTGTCCCTCTGCCCCGCTCCTCTCTGTCCCTCTGCCCCGCTCCTCTCTGTCCCTCTGCCCCGCTCCTCTCTGTCCCTCTGCCCCGCTCCTCTCTGTCCCTCTGCCCCGCTCCTCTCTGTCCCTCTGCCCCGCTCCTCTCTGTCCCTCTGCCCCGCTCCTCTCTGTCCCTCTGCCCCGCTCCTCTCTGTCCCTCTGCCCCGCTCCTCTCTGTCCCTCTGCACCGCTCCTCTCTGTCCCTCTGCACCGCTCCTCTCTGTCCCTCTGCACCGCTCCTCTCTGTCCCTCTGCACCGCTCCTCTCTGTCCCTCTGCACCGCTCCGCTCTGTCCCTCTGCACCGCTCCGCTCTGTCCCTCTGCACCCCCCCTCCCCCACATTACTCCTCTGCTCCTCTCCCCTCCAGGACTTAGTCTAATCAACACTCATTATTGACCTCAGGTCTCCCCACTGGAAGCCCGAGGTAGGGGGAGCAGAGGAATCTATCAAATAGCACACCTGTAACTTTGTACAGTACTAATGCAATTAGTTGTGCAATTTAGTTTGTGTGTTTCTTGTTCGAAGTGAAATAATCATGTTCTCTTCTTTATAAGTGTGTTATTCTATTTGTGTATTTGTGTGATATAGGATTTGTGCAAATTAGTTTTGTGTTTTCTGTTAGCAATAGGGTAATAGTGTAATAATTTGATTCTCTTTTTTTTTAATACTACAATTTGTTTCTATTGGTCTTTGTTACTTCTTTTTGATATTTATGAGTCTTATTTTTGTATTCATATTTATAGAGTTTTAAATGTTATGATTATTTATTTGTGTTGTTCCAAATGTCTGAATAAAAAAGACAGTTAGTGCAGGGAGCCATACAAGCTGGAACCACTGAGTCACCATTCATCCCATCCTCTCCTGTGCTGTCTGAAGGTTCACTGTGAAAACAAGCTGTGGTAGAAATGGAGTGGCGCAGCGGTCTAAGGCACTGCTAGAGGTGTCACTACAGACCCGGGTTTGATCCCGGGCTGTATCACAACCGGCCGTGATCCTTAGTCCCATAGGGCGGCTCACAGCGTCGTCCGGGTTAGGGGAGGGTTTGACCGGGGTAGGCAATCATGTAAATAAGAATTTGTTCTTAACTGACTTGCCTAGTTAAATAAAGGTTAAATAAATAAAATAAATAAATAAAAGATAGATTGAGCGTGTGTGAGATGAGGGGAGTCTACGCTGCTCCTCCGCCACCTAGAGAGAGGTCATACTGTAGGGTGTCCATCCACTCTACCCAGACTGGGTGAAAACGCTCTTTAGTGACGTCATTTCACATCTCATCCTTATGTTATAAAAAACCTTTTACCAAGACAAATATGATTGTTCATGTTCTGAATCGTTCAGTGGGGTCTTTCTCCACCATATTATTAACATTATATCCAAGAAGTCGGATTTTGTAACCTAATACATCCGATAATATGCACTTAGTGCTGTTGACAGAGCACTACCGATTTCTCTTTATATTGTAGTGAAACATGGTGTGGTGTGGGTTGTCAGGTCAGCTGTTGTCCCAGGCCGGTGCTGTTCCCTATTCCCTACAGTGACTGTTAGTTCCTTTCACACATCTGTTGTCCCCCATCCAATGAGCCACAGCCTCCCAGCTTCACACAGACACAGGGAGGGCAGACTGGCCCCACAGCCCGACCATCTGGGCACACTGGGGGAGTCTACAATCACACCTAGCTTCAGCTTGTAAACACAGTGGGTCCATGAGATTACATTAGATTGCAGACCTACTTCAGCCAGTTACTCAGGACACTGAGTGGACTCTCTACATGGTAAGTCATTTAACAATTCATCAAATCTGGCCCTTCTGACAAGTATAACTAACACTGTTATTTGTCAACAGAACTTGATATTTAGCAACAGAAGTCAAACTGGGTGGGTCACGTCTGTATGTACCCCTGGCTATGTCTTGGTGGCCATTCTTACCTGCAAGGTGCAGGGGGGTGGAGTTGCGTCCCTGTGTGTCTCTACAGTTGATGTTCTCTGGGCTGCAGAGTTTCTGGACGCGGGCCAGACAGCCCTTCTTCGCAGCGTCCAGCAGGGCAGCGTCTCCTCTCAGCAGGTCCTGGATGTCCGTGTCCCCCTCCTTCACCATGTCCAGAGGAGTGTTGCCGTCACGGTTCTTCTTGGTCGGGTCCGCCCCATGCTGAGGGAACCACCAGAGCAGAGAGGCTTGTCATGTACTGCTAAGGGACAGCAGTGAGTATAGTTTAATTGACATGAAACCTAGGAAATATGTGCCTCTTGGCTGCTGCAGTGAATATGGGCTGGTGAACACATGGTGGCTGGTTTCTTAAATGCCAAAGTGAGAAACAGAGGGAGACGGGTTGAGAAAGCATGTGATAAGAACTTCTGAAATAACTCAGAATCTAAAAAAAAGTAATTTATTCAGCAGGGTTATTCTTATGATGTGCATCAAGTTTAATGAAACACTTCTCCCCTCTAACTATGAGGTGGGAAGTTAGATGCTCAAGCAGCTCTTAGCGTTTTTATATGCTAATGCAATCAAAAATAACTCCCCAGTTTACAGCTCAGATGCACGTTTCACATATTTTATAAGTCACATAAACTGGCCCTGCTTAACGCCGATGAGAAGGAAAACATTACACATCCTGTTCTCTCCAGTGATCAAATCATGACCGGAGGTGTAATGAAAATAAGCCATAAAATACAAGTGTTTTTCCTGTCTATTATTCAGCCGTAATAAACAGTCTTTAACTACCAATGGGCTTCAGCATGTGATAAAATTAAATGACTAAACTGTTATGACTTTCTACTGTACCTCTCTGTAAAAGGTATTTAAGGAGAGAGAGACCCAAACCTTCCAGAACAAAGCCATCTCCTACAGAGAGATGAACCTGGAGAAGAGTCCCCTAAGCAAGCTGGTCCTGGGGCTCTGTTTACAAACACAAACAGACCACACAGAACCCCAGGACAGCAACACAATTAGACCCAACCAAATCATGAAAATACAAAAAGATAACTACAGCAAACTAGAATGCTATTTGGCCCTGAACAGAGAGTACACAGTGGCAGAATACCTGACCACTGTGACTGACCCAAAGTTAAGGAAAGCTTTGACTATGTACAAACTCAGTGAGCATGGCTTTGCTATTGAGAAAAGCCGCCGTAGGCAGACCTCGCTCTCAAGTGCACACTGCCCACAAAATGAGGTGGAAACTGAGCTGCACTTCCTAACCTCCTGCCAAATGTATGACCATATTAGAGACACATATTTCCCTCAGATTACACAGATCCACAAAGAATTGGAAAACAAACCCAATCTTTATAAACTCCCATATCTACTGGGTGAAATACCAGTGTGCCATCACAGCAGCAAGATTTGTGACCTGTTGCCATAAGAAAAGGTCAACCAGTGAAGAACAAACACCATTGTAAATACAACCCATATTTATGTTAATTTATTTTCCCATTTGTACTGTAACTATTTGCACATAATGACATTGGAAATGTCTTTATTCTTTTGGAACTTTTGTGAGTGCAATGTTACTGTTCATTTGTATTGTTGATTATCTACTTCACTTGCTTTGAAAATGTTAACTTATGTTTCCCATGCCAATAAAGCCCTCAAAACAAAGAGAGACAGAGAGACACAGACGCAGAGAGACAGAGACAGGGACAGGGGTTGAGAACGCGTGATAGCCTCCAGAGATATTTTGAATGACAAACTCTGTTGTAGAGTCCCACAGGCCTGAGTTCAGTGGTGTACAGTACCTTGAGGAGCAGCTTGCAGATCTCGTATTTGCCCTTGGCTGCAGCCTCGTGGAGAGGAGTGAACTTCCACAGGTCTGCCACGTTCACCGATGCCCCATGTCTCACCAGCAACTCAGCCACCTCATAGTGACCATAGGAACAGGCGTTGTGCAGGGGCACCAGACCTCTGCAGAGAGAGACAGAGAGAAAGAGATGGATTGAAAGAGACGGAGAGAGAGATACATCGATGGAGAGAGAGATGGAGACAGATGGGGAGGCAGAGAGAGGGAGACAAAGTCAGAAGGGGGGAGAGAGAGAGAGACAAAGTCAGAAGGGGGCGAGAGAGAGAGAGACAAAGTCAGAAGGGGGAGAGAGAGACAAAGTCAGAAGGGGGGAGAGAGAGAGACAAAGTCAGAAGGGGGGAGAGAGAGAGACAAAGTCAGAAGGGGGGAGAGAGAGAGACAAAGTCAGGAGGGGAGGGAGAGAGAGACAAAGTCAGGAGGGGAGGGAGAGAGAGAGAAAGTCAGAAGAGGGGAGAGAGAGAGAGACAAAGTCAGAAGGGGGGAGAGAGAGAGAAAGACTAAGTCACAAGGGGGGAGAGAGAGAGAAAGACAAAGTCAGAAGGGGAGGGAGAGAGACAAAGTCAGATGGGGAGGCAGAGAGAGAGAGTCAGATGGGGAGAGATAGAGAGCGAGAGAGAAGGGGGGGAGAGGGAGAGAGCGAGAGTCAGAAGGGGGGGAGAGAGCAAGAGTCAGAAGGGGGGGAGAGAGAGAGAGCGTGAGAGTCAGAAGGGGGGAGAGAGAGAGAGACAAAGTCAGAAGGGGGAGAGAGAGAGAGAGAAGGGGGAGAGCGAGAGTTAGAAGGGGAGAGAACGAGAGTGTCAGAAGGGGGGGAGAGAGCGAGAGTCAGAAGGGGGGGAGAGAGTGAGAGTCAGAAGGGGGGGAGAGAGTGAGAGTCAGAAGGGGGGGAGAGAGCGAGAGTCAGAAGGGGGGGAGAGAGCGAGAGTCAGAAGGGGGGGTGAGAGCGAGAGTCAGAAGGGGGGGAGAGAGCGAGAGTCAGAAGGGGGGGAGAGAGCGAGAGTCAGAAGGGGGGGAGAGAGCGAGAGTCAGAAGGGGGGGAGAGAGCGAGAGTCAGAAGGGGGGAGAGAGCGAGAGTCAGAAGGGGGGGAGAGAGAGAGAGTCAGAAGGGGGGGTGAGAGAGAGCGAGAGTCAGAAGGGGAGGAGAGAGAGTCAGAAGGGAGAGAGAGCGAGAGTCAGAAGGGGGGGAGAGAGAGAGTCAGAAGGGGGGGAGAGAGAGAGAGAGTCAGAAGGGGGAGAGAAAGAGAGTCAGAAGGGGGGGAGAGAGAGAGAGACAGACAGGGGCAGAGAGAGACAGACAGGGGCAGAGAGAGACAGACGGGGGCAGAGAGAGACAGACGGGGGCAGAGAGAGAGACAGACAGGGGGAGAGAGAGAGAGAAGGGGGGAGAGAGAGAGAGAGAAGGGGGGAGAGAGAGAGAGAGAAGGGGGGAGAGAGAGAGAGAGAAGGGGGGAGAGAGAGAGCGCGAGAGTCAGAAGGGGGGAGAGAGAGAGACAAAGTCAGAAGGGGAGGGAGAGAGAGAGTCAGAAGGGGGGAGAGAGAGAGAGAGAAGGGGGAGAGCAAGAGTTAGAAGGGGAGAGAACGAGAGTGTCAGAAGGGGGAGGGAGAGCGAGAGTCAGAAGGGGGGAGAGAGTGAGAGTCAGAAGGGGGGGTGAGAGCGAGAGTCAGAAGGGGGGGTGAGTCAGAAGGGGGGGAGAGAGCGAGAGAGAGTCAGAAGGGGGGGAGAGAGCGAGAGAGAGTCAGAAGGGGGGGAGAGAGCGAGAGTCAGAAGGGGGGGAGAGAGCGAGAGTCAGAAGGGGGGGAGAGAGAGAGAGTCAGAAGGGGGGGTGAGAGAGAGCGAGAGTCAGAAGGGGAGGAGAGAGAGTCAGAAGGGAGAGAGAGCGAGAGTCAGAAGGGGGGGAGAGAGAGAGTCAGAAGGGGGGGAGAGAGAGAGTCAGAAGGGGGGGAGAGAGAGAGTCAGAAGGGGGGGAGAGAGAGAGAGAGTCAGAAGGGGGAGAGAAAGAGAGTCAGAAGGGGGGGAGAGAGAGAGAGACAGAAGGGGGGAGAGAGAGACAGAAGGGGGAGAGAGAAGGAGGGAGAGAGAGACAGACGGGGGAGAGAGAGAGACAGAAGGGGGGAGAGAGAGAGAGAAGGGGGGAGAGAGAGAGAGAGAAGGGGGGAGAGAGAGAGCGCGAGAGTCAGAAGGGGGGAGAGAGAGAGACAAAGTCAGAAGGGGAGGGAGAGAGAGAGTCAGAAGGGGGGAGAGAGAGAGAGAAGGGGGAGAGCGAGAGTTAGAAGGGGAGAGAACGAGAGTGTCAGAAGGGGGGGAGAGAGCGAGAGTCAGAAGGGGGGGAGAGAGTGAGAGTCAGAAGGGGGGGAGAGAGTGAGAGTCAGAAGGGGGGGAGAGAGTGAGAGTCAGAAGGGGGGGAGAGAGTGAGAGTCAGAAGGGGGGGAGAGAGCGAGAGTCAGAAGGGGGGGAGAGAGCGAGAGTCAGAAGGGGGGGAGAGAGCGAGAGTCAGAAGGGGGGGAGAGAGCGAGAGTCAGAAGGGGGGGTGAGAGCGAGAGTCAGAAGGGGGGGTGAGTCAGAAGGGGGGGAGAGAGCGAGAGAGAGTCAGAAGGGGGGGAGAGAGCGAGAGAGAGTCAGAAGGGGGGGAGAGAGCGAGAGTCAGAAGGGGGGGAGAGAGCGAGAGTCAGAAGGGGGGAGAGAGCGAGAGTCAGAAGGGGGGGTGAGAGAGAGCGAGAGTCAGAAGGGGAGGAGAGAGAGTCAGAAGGGAGAGAGAGCGAGAGTCAGAAGGGGGGGAGAGAGAGAGTCAGAAGGGGGGGAGAGAGAGAGAGAGTCAGAAGGGGGAGAGAAAGAGAGTCAGAAGGGGGGGAGAGAGAGAGAGACATAGAAGGGGGGAGAGAGAGAGACAGAAGGGGGAGAGAGAAGGAGGGAGAGAGAGACAGACGGGGGGAGAGAGAGAGAGAAGGGGGGAGAGAGAGAGAGAGCGTCAGAAGTGGAGAGAGAGATACAGAAGGGGGAGAGAGAGAGAGAGACAAAGTCAGGAGGGGAGCGAGGGAGAGAGAGACAAAGTCAGAAGGGGAGGCAGAGCGAGAGAGTCAGAAGGGGAGAGAGAGAGTCAGAAGGGGAGAGAGAGGGAGAGTGAGAGAGACAGAAGGGGGGAGAGAGAGAGTCCGGAGGGGAGGGAGAGAGAGAGAGAGTCCGGACGGGAGGGAGAGAGAGAGACAAAATACGTAGGGGAGGCAGAGAGAAGGGGAGAGAAAGAGAGAGACAGAAGGGGGAGAGAGAGAGAGACAGAAGGGGAGAGAGAGAGACAGAAGAGAGAAGGGAGAGAGAGACACAGAAGGGAGAATGGAGAGAGAGACACAGAAGGGGAGAGAGAGAGAGAAGGGCGGAGAGAGAGAGAGAGAGAGAGAGAGAGAGAGAGAGAGAGAGAGAAGGGGGGAGAGAGAGATACAGAAGGGGAGAGAGAGAGAGTTAGAAGATGATGCCTCCTCGTACTCTGTAATGTCTAGGGTCTAATATTAGAGATGTAGCCAGAGGGCACACTACAGAGACACGTCGTGGTATATTGTAACCAAGTGAGAGAGACTTTGTTATTTCTTCAAACAATCATACTTTAATATCGATTAATTATTGCAATAATGGAGCTGGTCAACAATCACCCGGAGGTGATCGCTGAGAACCCAATGAGCAGAACTGAGCCACAGCATTTTATAGTTAAGACACATGCTCCTGAATACGTGACAAACAACAGATGTGTGGAATGGGTCAAAAGGTCAGGATTTGTATTAAAGAAATGAATAATTCACATCAGATAGTTTCTGCCTTGAAAACTGTTGTCATTGTATAGAAACCAGGGTTTAGCCCCCAAGACAAGGTTATTGTTATCAGCTATCCAGACCAGAGACATCTCCTCCCTGGTACCTCATAGTACACAAACACCAACTCTATGGAATGCAGGCTGTAGCTTTTATCACCAAGCCATCATAAATCAATTGCCAGCGCCAAGCCCCAGAGGCCCAACTCAGCCCACACAGACGAGTGAGTACTGAGAATCCTTATTCGATGCACAAACAGCATTTTACAACATAATCTTGTCATTTTCTACCATAGACAGACATAACATTCTATATCATCAGGGGAGTAGTGGAGCAGAGAAGATGAAAGCACTGTAGAGATAGGAGATAGACAGACACATGCAGATTTCTGAGCTAATAGACAGCGACAAACAGACAGATAGGGAGAGAGAAAGAAAGACCGATAGCCAGCCAGCCAGCAAACCAACCATCCAGACAGACAGTAAGCCAGCCAGCCAACCAGCCAGCCAGATAGATAGTCAGTCAGCCATCAAGCCAGAGAGATAGATAGTCAGTCAGTCAGCCAACCAGCCAGACAGATAGTCAGTCAGCCAGGCAGCCAACCAGCCAGACAGACAGATAGTCAGTCAGCCAGCTAGCCATCAAGCCAGCCAAAGACTCACCCCTTGTCTTTAGCGTGGACGTCGGCCCCATGATGCAGCAGGTACTCCACTACCGCCACACGGTTGTAGCCGGCGGCGAAGTGCAGCGGAGTGGAGTGACGACCCTCCAGGTCCCGACAATTCACATTCTGTGGAGAGCACAATGACTGCAAGGAGAGAGAGAGAGAACCGTTTACATTCCGACAGCAGCACAGGCAGTCTGCAGAGAGAGTGAGTGTGGAAAAAGAGAAACACACTCAGTTTCATTCTAACATTCAGTTAACAGCAGCACAGGCAGATCAAATCAAACCTGAAAAAGCAGCCGAGGTGAAAATGGCACGTTTTCAAAACATTCTCACAATATCTTGAGTTGCAGCCTGGTCTCATAGACTAGACGTAACATAGTAAACATAAATCCGGGACACTCAAATTAGTATGATACAGTCAGTATGTTATGTTTGGTGTGGTTGCATATGACTGAAGGTTACCTAAGGCAAAAACAAAAGTGGGGTATCAACCCAAAGGTTGCGCGTTCAAAACTTATCACAGACAACATTAGCATTTAAGCTAATGCAATTACTTACTACTTTTTAGCTACATTGCAACTACTTAGCATGTTAGCCAACCCTTCCCTTAACCCTTTAACCTAACTCTTAACCTTACCCCTAACCATAAATCCTAACCATAAATCCTAACCCCTAGCCTAGCTAACAATAGCCACCAAGCTTTGTATTTGTAACATATCATAATTTGTAACATATCAAAAGAATTGTAATTCATAAAATACAAAATAATTTGTAACATATTGTACGAAAGGCAATTCTTAACATATACGAAATGATGACGGACATCCATAAATGAATACATACCATAAGAAACGTAACATTTCATACTAATGGAGTGTCCCAGATGTACATTTACTATGTTACGTCTACCCCTGAGTGCAGGTTGGGAGTTGAAGGTGATGCAGTCCATTGAGTTCACATACCAAGGCAAAGAGTAGTAGAAAATGGGGTCCTGTGCATGTCGTGTATTAGTCTTCTTTTTCTTGTGAGTCAGCTAGCTATGCCAGCGAGTAAGGACCACACAGACGCACGCACACACACTTAAATGAGAATCCTACCTTCACAGTGTCCAGATCTCCAGCTTTAGCTGCCTCCAGGAGTTGATAATCTACATCAGAGTTCCTCACTGGTACATTTTCTGGGCAAGAAAAAAGAACATCACATGATCACCAACCAGTGTCTCAGTGTAACACAACCCCAGCCAGCAGAAAGGTCACTCTGTCACTGCACAGTCGCTTTCCATGGAAGACACAGCGATGGAACCGACAAAGACTGTCTGAATAGAATGGAGAGGAGATAAAGGTAAATAAACACAAACCCACACCACAGGAGGTTGGTGGCACCATAATTGGGGAGGACAGGCTAGTGGTAATAACTGGAGAAATCAGTGGAATGGTATCAAATACATCAAACATGTGGGTTCTATGTGTTTGATGCCATTCCATTAGTTCCTTTCCAGCCATTATTATGAGCAGTCCTCCCCTCAGCAGCCTCCACTGACCCACACATATTCAGAGCTGTCAGGCACACACATGTATTCTCTCTCTTGCTGTCTCTCTCCTCTCTCTGTTGTCTCTCCGTACCACTGAGTATCTGCTGCACGGCCTCGTTGCCCATCTGTGAGGCGGTGAATCCCTGTAGTGAGAGGATGGAGGCGTCTGCGCCGTAGCTCAGCAGCAGTCTGCAGGTCTGGAGGTGTCCTGCCATGGCAGCACGGTGCAGGGCTGTCTGCCCCAGGGTGTCCAGTGCATTCATCTGGGAGACAGGGAATGAGTGAGGAGAGGGGTTGTGGGGATTGAGCTGTGCTGTGAGTGAATGTTCCCCAGCTGAGCCCTAAGGCTGCTAGAGCTCTTCAGAGACTATCAGCCCCGAGCAGGAACTGGGAGTGTGTTTGCGTGCACATCCATTTTGTGTGTGTGTGTGTGTGTGTGTGTGTGTGTGTGTGTGTGTGTGTGTGTGTGTGTGTGTGTGTGTGTGTGTGTGTGTGTGTGTGTGTGTGTGTGTGTGTGTGTGAGCGTTTTTTGGGAGGTCTACTGCATATGTAAATGTGTCTATAAGAGCATGCATGTCTAAGTTTGCTTCCGGACAGACTTTTATTTATTCAGCACCGTCTCCGTTTCTCTTAGCTCCTGGGATGTCCTCATTTGATTCAACTCCAATGAAAGGGGAGGCTCTGCTTAGAACAACACAGCACAGCCCTGCTCCCCACAGACACACTGATCTGAGCGCAGCAGCAAAACTCCAATACTAGGCACTGCTCGACTGTGTTAACTGCTCAGCCAGCCAGGCAGGCAGTCAGGCACGTGCTGCTGTTTACTTTGGATGGCTGAAGGGATGTATGGCTGAAGGGATGTATGGCTGAGGATGGCTGAAGATGGGTGAAGGTATGGATGACTGAGGATGGCTGAAGGGATGTATGGCTGAAGGAATGTATGGCTGGAGGGATGGATGGCTGAGGATGGGTGAAGGGATGGATGGCTGAGGATGGCTGAATGGATGGATGGCTGAGGATGGGTGAAGGGATGGATGGCTGAGGATGGGTGAAGGGATGGATGGCTGAGGATGGGTGAAGGGATGGATGGCTGAGGATAGGTGAAGGGATGGATGGCTGAGGATGGGTGAAGGGATGGATGGCTGAGGATAGGTGAAGGGATGGATGGCTGAGGATGGGTGAAGGGATGGATGGCTGAGGATGGGTGAAGGGATGGATGGCTGAGGATAGGTGAAGGGATGGATGGCTGAGGATAGGTGAAGGGATGGATGGCTGAGGATAGGTGAAGGGATGGATGGCTGAGGATAGGTGAAGGGATGTATGGCTGAAGGGATGTATGGCTGAGGATGGCTGAAGATGGGTGAAGGTATGGATGACTGAGGATGGCTGAAGGGATGTATGGCTGAAGGAATGTATGGCTGGAGGGATGGATGGCTGAGGATGGGTGAAGGGATGGATGGCTGAGGATGGCTGAATGGATGGATGGCTGAGGATGGGTGAAGGGATGGATGGCTGAGGATAGGTGAAGGGATGGATGGCTGAGGATAGGTGAAGGGATGGATGGCTGAGGATGGGTGAAGGGATGGATGGCTGAGGATAGGTGAAGGGATGGATGACTGAGGATGGGTGAAGGGATGGATGGCTGAGGATGGGTGAAGGGATGGATGGCTGAGGATAGGTGAAGGGATGGATGGCTGAGGATAGGTGAAGGGATGGATGGCTGAGGATGGGTGAAGGGATGGATGGCTGAGGATGGGTGAAGGGATGGATGGCTGAGGATGGGTGAAGGGATGGATGGCTGAGGATAGGTGAAGGGATGGATGGCTGAGGATGGGTGAAGGGATGGATGGCTGAGGTGAATACTGTTTACTTTAGATGTCTGTTCCCTCTGTCATGCTCCCTACCCAGCTAACTAGTGCTGGGTCTCTGTGGGGGATAGCCAGACATGACAGTTAAAGGACCACTGTGTGTAGAGGCTTCTCTTTTCTGGATAGCTGCTCAACGAACGCTGCTGTCAAAAGCACCACAGAGCCTCTCTTATGCCTGTCTCGGCCGTGTTTCTTTAGAAAGCAATATAAAACATACAACACTGACACTATTGAAATAAATCTATCAAGGAAAGATATCAAGAGGATTCTCTTTAGTGGCTGTCTGGCTTTAAACAGCGTACACCTGGTGTATGTCTTGCCCCAGGCCTGCATCAGAGAAGGACAGCCTGTTAAGGTGAGATCTTCAGGGGGAATGGCAGGCTCTGAACACTCCATCCATTAGGTCATTCTTATCTGATGGAGCTCTCAGAACCAGACAGTCTTTTCCCGCTGTCCGGACTGTTGGTGCGTTAAGTAATACTATACGCGATTCAGCTCCAAAACAGGCGACTTCAGATTGCCACCCGACACTGGGAAGACAGATCTCTCCGTCTTTGGGTAGTTAGTTAGAGAAACATCATGCCTCCCAGGGTCTGGGTTCAATCAAATGGCATCAGATTTACACTCGGATCAGGTGTTTCCATTGAACCTGCCCGTCTTTGCTGATACAAGTAGAAAGACCAGTAGAGAGGATGGCTGAAGGGATGGATGGATGGCTGAAGGGATGGATGGATGGGTGAGAGGATGGATTGGTGAGGATGGGTGAAGGGATGGATGGCTGAGGATGGGTGAAGGGATGGATGCGTAAAGGGATGGATGGGTGAAGATGGGTGAAGGGATGGATGGGTGAGGATAGGAGAAGGGATGGATGGGTGAGGATGGGTGAAGGGATGGATGGGTGAAGATAGGAGAAGGGATGGATGGGTGAGGATGGCTGACGGGATGGATGGGTAAAGGGATGGATGGGTGAAGATGGGTGAAGGGATGGATGGGTGAGGATAGGAGAAGGGATGGATGGGTGAGGATGGGTGAAGGGATGGATGGGTGAAGATAGGAGAAGGGATGGATGGGTGAAGATAGGAGAAGGGATGGATAGTGAGGATGGGTGAAGGGACGGATGGGTGAGGATGGATGGGTGAAGGGATGGATGGGTGAAGGGATGGATGGGTGAGGATGGGTGAAGGGATGGATGGGTGAGGATAGGAGAAGGGATGGATGGGTGAAGGGATGGATGGGTGAGGATGGGTGAAGGGATGGATGGGTGAGGATATGAGAAGCGATGGATGGGTGAGGATGGGTGAAGGGATGGATGGGTGAGGATGGGTGAAGGGATGGATGGGTGAAGGGATGGATGGGTGAGGACAGGAGAAGCGATGGATGGGTGAGGATGGGTGAAGGGATGGATGGGTGAGGATGGGTAAAGGGAAGGATGGTTGAGGTGAATACTGTACCTTTGCTCCATGTTTCTGCAACACCTCCATGATGTCATTGTGTGCCCTCTCAGCAGCCACGTGTAGGGGAGTCATGAAGCTGCAGCCACAAAACGCACACATGCACCCACAGGTTTGAGTCCACATAACCACTTATGTCATGACTAGGGGATGAGGTCAGACAGAGGTCAGGTAAACAGGAAGACACTCACTCCTTGTTCTTCTCGTTGACGTTGGCACCTTTACGTAACAGCAGCTCTGTGACCTGCTTCCGCTTGGGGTGAGGAGAGGCCACTGAACAGTGCTGCAACACAAGAGGAGTTCATTTAACACTGCAGCCCTGTGTGGTGTGTGTGGTGTGTGTAGTGTGTGTGGGTGTTTGTGTGTCTCACCAGTGCTGTCTCGTGGGTCTGTGGGTGTTTGAAGTTGATGATCTCTAGAGCAAGGGTCTTCTTGGCCTTGGCCATGTCTGCCTCCCGCGCTGCCTGGAGCAGAGAGTGACCCTTAAACTCATCTACAGAACACACACAGGGCAGAGAGAAAGACGATGTCATCCAAATTGTTACACACACAACCCAAAACATTTTATTGGAGGGACAATCTATAAAGCCAGTGTGACCATGTTTGTATGCATGTGAGTGTATTGTGTGTGTTTGTGTGTCAGTGTGTGTGTGAGAGAAGATGCTGTTCTCACAGGTGAGTCTCTCTTTGAGCTCTGGGGTGGGGGCCATGTCCACAGCACTCTTCCCGTGACAGTTGACCAGGGAGGGGTCAGCCCCGTGGCTCAGCAGCAGAGAACACACCTCCACGCGGTTCTTCGATGCAGCTTCGTGGAGAGAGGTGAACTGCCACAAGTCCATGGCATTAACACACGCTCCGTGCTACAGGAAACAGAGAGGGGTGTTAGACACAATCGATATTGTAAAGGAAAGAAAGTGGCAGGTAGGTGAAAATGTTTTTTGAAACTAGTCCAATAAGAGCAAAGGTGTCACGACTCATGTGTTACCACAGCACTGACGTGATACCTGACATCAGGTGAGTGATGAGGGCTTCCCGTAGACTAGCCAGTCAGTCCTGAGACTTAAAGACCAACTCAGACAAGAAGTGAAAAAAGTCTGAGTGTTCTGTCAAAGGAACCCAGACAGGTTTTTCAGACAGTGACAGAGCTGCTACGAATCCCTCTGAAAACAGCTGATAAAATAACGGCTTTCTCAGGACCCGCTTTACAAGAGGTATTCAACTCTTACCCTACGAGGTCCGGAGCCTGCTGGTTTTCTGTTCAACCTGATTATGAGGGCTAAAATCAGTCCATGGTTTGAGGGGAACAATGGAGAAAAAAAAGCAGTGGAACTGGCTTCGTGGTCCAGAGTTTAATTTGAGGGCTCTATAGCCTCTGAGCTAAAGGATTCTCCCTTTCATAATATATGCCATTTAACAGACGCTTTTTTCCAAAGCAACTTACAGTCATGCGTGCATACATTTTAAGTATGGGGTGTCCCAGGAATCAAACCCACTGTCCTGGCGTTGCTAGCATCATGCTCTACCAACTGAGTTCCACAGCCACACCATAACAGGCATGCCAGTACACACACAAAGCAGCAGAGACGAGGAGAAATGCTGCATTTCTTACCTTCAGCAGCAGCTCTGTCACTTCGTAGTGACCATAGGAACACGCATTATGGAGAGGAACCAGACCCCTGAGGGTGAGAAGCACACATAGACAACATTAGTTCACATACGAAACAGACTTTGTATATCTGTGTAATGAACAGCTCAGTTAGTTAGGTAAGGAGGTCAATGAAGTGTGAACTCAACATTTCAAAAACATTGGGGGGGGACACGACACATGGCAAACAACAAACACACTTACCCTTTGTCCTTTGCATGTACGTCGGCACCGTGCTGTAGTAAGAGCTGTACTATTCTGACCCGGTTGTACCCTGCTGCCAGGTGGAGAGGGGTGGACTACAGAGGAGAAAAGAGAGAGAATAATCAGAATAAGACAAGGGAATCTGAGACGACACTTTCTACCTGACAAAACACCCCCTACTGGGCAAGAGCAGGAGGTGGATGCCCATGACCACACCTACAGCGCGTTAGCACCGCTCCTCAGTGGTAGCCTATATATGAGTGTGTGTCTCTGGGGAGAGAGGTTGATGGGAGATCCCAGAGAGGGAGGAATGGACTCAGGAGGATGGAACGTTTATCAGGAGGTGGTTCACTGAAACAGAACTACAATGAGCTCAGAACCAGAAAGTCAGCAACATAAAGAGCTGATCTGGGAGAAAAATATCACTGTGATCATTATAGTTAACACTTCAGGTGAAACCCCAGTGGGCTAGCCTGGGCTATATGACTGCACTGCTTACATATCCTTTCACATTTACTCGCTTGTCTTTTGTTATGGTCTTCCAGACGGAGGCTGTGTGTGTGTGTGTGTGTGTGTGTGTGTGTGTGTGGTATTACCCAAGTTATGTTAATCTCATCTCACAGATTCTGTCTTCCCACTGAATAGTCAAATAGCTTACATCACCTCATTTAAAATAATTAGTGCAATTAGGGAACTGCCAACTCAAGCTGGACCAAAAATGTGAATCAATGGCTTCCCTCGTAGCAGCCATGTGAAAGCCTCTCTCAGCTGTTTCTGCATTGAGCAGAGTGCTCGACACGTTAGAGTCAACAGCCAAGTAGTGAAGCGTTTGAACATTGGCTGCTGCCAACACATCACAGGAAATTGGTGCTTTGGTGCCAGTTTGTTGGGCTGTCCTACAACTGTGATTCTGGTAAATCATGAAATTTAGTTAGCTACGTTTGTTGTGAAGAGGCAGTGGCTGATTTCAAGCAAACGCAGACAAAACAACAAACTCAAGGAGGAACTCAAAAGAAAAGGAAGGATCATGGCAGAGACAGCAGCAGTGGAGTTCTATCAACAGAACACACAGATGAGTAGTGGAGCATCACTGTAACTCACAGAGACAGCAGCAGTGGAGTTCTATCAACAGAACACACAGATGAGTAGTGGAGCATCACTAACTCACAGAGACAGCAGCAGTGGAGTTCTATCAACAGAACACACAGATGAGTAGTGGAGCATCACTGTAACTCACAGAGACAGCAGCAGTGGAATTCTACCAACAGAACACACAGATGAGTAGTGGAGCATCACTGTAACTCACAGAGACAGCAGCAGTGGAGTTCTATCAACAGAACACACAGATGAGTAGTGGAGCATCACTGTAACTCACAGAGACAGCAGCAGTGGAGTTCTATCAACAGAACACACAGATGAGTAATGGAGCATCACTGTAACTCACAGAGACAACAGCAGTGGAGTTCTATCAACAGAACACACATATGAGTAGTGGAGCATCACTGTAACTCACAGAGACAGCAGCAGTGGAGTTCTATCAACAGAACACACAGATGAGTAGTGGAGCATCACTGTAACTCACAGAGACAACAGCAGTGGAGTTCTATCAACAGAACACACAGATGAGTAGTGGAGCATCACTGTAACTCACAGAGACAGCAGCAGTGGAGTTCTATCAACAGAACACACAGATGAGTAGTGGAGCATCACTGTAACTCACAGAGACAACAGCAGTGGAGTTCTATCAACAGAACACACAGATGAGTAGTGGAGCATCACTGTAACTCACAGAGACAGCAGCAGTGGAGTTCTATCAACAGAACACACAGATGAGTAGTGGAGCATCACTGTAACTCACAGAGACAACAGCAGTGGAGTTCTATCAACAGAACACACAGATGAGTAGTGGAGCATCACTGTAACTCACAGAGACAGGAGTTAGTCTAGCGACCTTGCGTTGAGTGGGTATCAGAGACTAAATAAAATTGTCACAGCCAGACAGTGAATAAAGAGGTAGCACGAAAAAGGGTGGACCTCACCCCCCTTCAGATATACTTTCTAGGTGAGGAAAAAGTATGTGACTGGAGAATAGTGAACAAAATAAAAAGACAAACGTGCCAATGAAGAGTGCACAACAAACATTTTCCTGCTTTCCACAATTAATAAGGAATTGTGTAAATTGTCCACCCATAGATAATTTACAACTCTTATTTGGTCTGGACAATATTACCAAAATGCAAAAAAAGAAAAAAGCTTTCGTAACATGCACATTATAATTACAACAGCAAAAGTAGATAACCCAAGCCCAAAACAAGGATAAAAGGTGTGACAAGCTATAGGATGGCAGGTGAGGTCATAGTATGGCATTACAGGAGCAGGTGCAGACAGGGGAAGTATGTTGGCCCCGGTAATAAGCAGGCAATAAGATGAAATCAGGAACACCTACAGAAGAGGGTTCGTATCCCAGTGTTCTTTATCCTGACCCAAACTCCCCTCCACCCCAAATCATAACCCTAACCCAGGAAGCAATGGGAGGTTTGGTGGGTGGATGAAATGTGACCAACAAGAAGGCCAAGGTCCCAAAATGTGCACAAGGAGTCAGCTAAAATAAAAACAATTATAAACCAAAACAACCCCAGAAAAGTCATCAAAAGGAGTGCATCAATCTTAGAGCTGTTTGAAAATAACTTACCAGCATTTTTTGAGATGTCGACTGATAGACAATGTCGCCAGAACCACAAGTAAAACAGAACAAAAAAAAGGAAAACAAAAACACAAAAATGATAGCATCATGTCGGTATTCCAAGCTAGAAGAAGTCATTGCAGATTTCAATCTAAAAGGTCAAATTCAATTGAGCAGGTGTATTTTATTTAGACTTTTAGGTGTTTCTAATCATTTGAATAAGTTGTTGGGAACAGAACATCTGCACTAGAACCTTTCGAGACAGAAGGTCGGGTGAGAGATGCAGGAGACTGACATTAGCAACCATATCATTTCTATGACATTTGAGCAATATCAGGAGGGAGACGACACGGTTGTTGTTCATTCAGTCTCCCCTTTTCCACTCGGTTCTGCCCATTTGGGCAGTGGGAAGGTTGGGCCTGGCATCCGGGCACCAGACAGCCCTGTTCTGTTCTACCCCCAGATAGATAACCTAGGCTACATGAGCCGGACGGGCCAGGGGGCTGGGATGGGACGGGGGAAAGGGGGCTGGGACAGGGGTCTGGGACGGGGGGCAGGGACATGGTGCTGGGACGGGGGACATGGTGCTGGGACGGGGGACAGGGTGCTGTGACAGGGTGCTGGCACGGGGGACAAGAGGCTGGGACAGGGGGCTTGGACGGGGGACGGGAGGCTGGGACAGGAAGGAGGAATCCTTCCCGTCCCATCCCTGTCAAACGTGGCAAAGCAGAGCTGTTGTATGTTAGTAATCATAGGATGCAACACTAGACCTCTCTTCAACATGACAGCTGTGAATCATACGTATTAATATGCCATTTAGCAGACGCTTACAGTAATTTTGTGGATCTCAGTACAAAACTGCTATAGAACAACAAAAGCCATTGTAGAACCTCGGAACTGGAAACCAGTATCATGCACGTCCTTATTTTACAAGGAAAAAAATCTGCCATTATATGAAAGCCTGATAACAACAAAGCTATCTACAAAATAAACTCACTGAAATTCACCTAAAAGACAGTTTATGATGTGAGTATTTTACATGCATCCCATACCACTGGCTTGACCAGAGACTAGACTATTTATCCTAGTTACAACATGCCATTAATCTATAACGTGTTGGTAGGATTCACACACCATGTTGACAGAATGCTTTCTTTCACTCCATTTCGTCTGCACTAAAAGCTGCATTTTTCATTAACAGTTTTCCCTTGTCTGCCAGTTTGTTTTTATTGGGTTATGTGTCTCGCCCCAGGAATATTACAAATTCAATACAGCACAGGGCTGCATCACCATGGCGACACAGCTGTAGCTGAGGTTGGGCTCAATCGCTTAGGCTCCGCCCATCAATCTGTCACCCCAGAGGGGTGGGAGGAAAGGAGAGGGGGAGGAGGGGAGAGGAGGAGAGGGGGAGGAGGGGAGAGGAGGAGATAAGGAGAGGGGGAGGTAGGGAGGAGGTGGAGTCAGCCTAGTGAGAGATAGAGCATCCCACCGGCTTTATACCCAATCACTACTGCGAAATAAACAATAACAAACCCTGTTGTTAAAAATAACTAAGTACTGGTCCCTCTCGCTCCCTTTGCAATCACTAACATAGCTCATGGACAAGACAGGATAATGTTCCATCTGCTTTCAGACACAAAGCTTTTCTCTGTTCAACAACTGACCGGAAATGAAACAAACCGGGCTTCCATTTTCCACTCAATACCCTCTCCCTTCCTCAAATAATGTACTGCCCCTACGGATATTAAGGACCGTTTCAATTCAGAACATGATGTACTGAAGTGATACAGATAGTTAGAGGAACTACTGGAGCATATTGTCTCGGAGGCCCCAATGTGATAACACAGAGCATTTCCATTTTAAAACCGAATCTTAAGTGTTTGAAGGGGACATCTGATGGTATAAAGCACTGTTCCATTTCCCGGTAGACCTGGAGAAAGAAATAAAGAGAGAGAGAGCGAGAGAAAATGGATGTAGCAGGATGACCTTTTGTCTCCCAGCCCTTGGGGATGGGTACTGTAGTGAGTCAGGGAGAGAAGAGAGATTTTCAAGTGTGCCACGAAACCTTTCCTAATCTTGATTTATTTATTTTGACTGACTTATAAACGTGACCTGTGGAATGCAGATGGAATTGGCAGCACCAGTGGCGCTCAGATAATACATCGGATGGCACATGGTCACATCTGTGTCATTGTTTTGCTCAGCTAGTTGTTGTATCAGTTGAGGGGCGCACATCACGAGCAAAAGAATTGGTATTATTTTACATGTGAGAACCACTAGCACAGGCAAGTCTGATAAGGCTCAGCTGAACCACAGCCTCTGCCGTAGAAAACAACACAGCTTTGTGTCTGTGGTTGCACCTTTACAATGCAGAAAACCACCCGTCTCAAACTCAGTTCAAAACAAAAAAACTATTTTACTGGAGCTAAAAAAAAGATAATATTTGTCACAGAAAATATATGATTTGCAGTATGGATCAGATGGAGGACATTACCACTAAATAAATGAATAGGGAGATTTTAGGTGTGCCGCAGAATTTATTATGCCATCAAGGCGTGCCACGGTTGAAATAAGGTTGGGAACCACTGGGTTAGAAAGGGAAAGGGGGATACCTAGTCAGTTGTACAACTGAATGCATTCAACTGAAATGTGTCCTCCACATTTAACCCAACCCCTCTGAATCAGAGGTGCGGGGGGCTGCCATAATCGACATCCACGTCTTCGGCGCCCGGGGAACAGTGGGTTAACTGACCCAATGCTCTAACCACTAGGCTACCTGGCGAACACGTGTCTGTGTGTACTATATGTCCATGTCCTTTGAATTGTTACCTGACAGTTAGCCCAGTTAGCCCCACTGGCATGATTTGGACTTCTAACCTTTTTAAAAATTGTGTGTTTGAGCTACAGACTTCTGGGTTGTACCTTTTCATTAAAAGGTAGTTGGATAGTTGGATATTCATTTCCCACTGGACAAACAATTACTGTACTTACACCATTCATATACATTCATTTTTAGAGGGGTTTCTGCATTGGCAGACCTTTTTTCATTGACATTTGTCAATAAAACTCATGAATGCAACTTTATGTCAAATAGTTATGTGTTGTAGTCCTGGTTGTAGCCTTGGTTGTCCTGAGAAGAACCTGGTAAAACACTTCATTGTGAGGCTAAATATGAAGGCTGAACAAGCAGATAAATGAAAAGCAGGTTTTTGCTGGTGTCTCAGGACTGATAGGGTTAAAGTAGTCCACCTCCTGCACACTTGGAGGGCTGAGATCACCAGCAAGTATCTGTAATGTGTGACTACATCAGGCACCTGTAAACACACCTCTCTACAGCACAGGGTCACAAAGAGATTCACAGAGGGAAGAGGAGAGGAGGGACTGGGGTGAGAGGAGAGGAGGGAGGGGGTGAGAGGAGGGACTAGGGTGAGAGGGGAGGAGGGAGGGGGTGAGAGGAGGGTGAGAGGGGAGGGGAGGGACTGGGGGTTGCTGGAAAGCTCTGACTACATACTTTGCTATTACTTTCATCAGTAAGCACCTAGCAGCTCCATTCCTTTTACTCTCCTTTTTCCTTCCGTCTCTCACTCTCCCTTCACAGAACTGTAACCTGTAACCATGCCAACAGTGACTGGTAAGTCGTTGCCATGGCGGCAGTGCATGCTATAACTACTATGAAAACGGTACAGTTGGAGGTTTGGCCGAGGCACTGTGCTTTCCTGAGTAAACCTCTCTCTCCATTCATATAACCATGCATCATTAGGCTTAACCCTAGGGAGGGAGGACACCACCTGCCTGGCAGGGAGACTGTCTTTATGTCCTGGATAGAGTAAACAGCCCAGTCCGAGGGGAGGCAGGCGAACACAAACGTTGGCCAAACAGAGAGAAAGAGAGAGCGAACACAAACGTTGGCCAAACAGAGAGAAAGAGAGAGCGAACACAAACGTTGGCCAAACAGAGAGAAAGAGAGAGCGAACACAAACGTTGGCCAAACAGGCGGGCTGGATCAATAGGACATTAGGCCTCTCCTCTGCCGACGGCTCACTGCTGGGGGAGATATACGGCCCAGCCCCTCCCTCTAAATCAAATAAAATTGTATTGGTCACATACACATGGATAGCAGATGTTATTGTGAGAGTAGCGAAATGCTTCTAGTTCCGACAGTGCGGTAATTATCTAACAAGTAATCTAACAATTCCACAAAACTACCTAATACACAAATCTAAGTAAAGGGATGGAATAAGAATATGTACATATAAATATATGGATGGGCCATGACCGACCGGCATAGATAAGATGCAATATATGGTATAAAATACAGCATATACATCTGGGATGAGCAGTGCAAGGTATGTAAACATCATCATTAAAGTGGCATTAATAAAGTGACTCTAGGCCTATGGAAGGTGCTGCTTCTACTGCATATACACAGGATACTGTGGTAGTGAGGCAGAACACAACGCTACCTACCCCTATACATAGAGAAGACTCACACAATACACAACGAGTATACAAACCATTAGGAACACCTGCTCTTTCCGTGACAGCCTGACTAGGTGAATCCAGGTGAAAGCTTTGACTAGGGCTGTTGTGGTGACCGTATTACCGCCACACCGGCAGTCAAGAGTCATGACCGCAGTAAAATTCCACGGAACCGTTGGATGTGCTTTGGTAGTACCCAACTTACTAACAACCATCAGGTCCTAATGGCCTGGTAGTCAGGGTTCTATTGTGCCTCTACTACTGGCATTGATGCAAATGCAAATGCAATCGAAAATCCCATCAAAAAAAAAGGTATCATGCTTTTAAAACTCAATGTGATGCTCAGTTTGAAGAAAGAAGTTCAACAGCAGGTTTGTCATTGTGGATGATGTTTCAAACGAAAATGGACAGCGCTTTCTAAGGTGATGATTCATTCCAAACACCCATATGCATAGGCTTATGAGATAAAACCCCAAAAAGAACCTGATTTAAAATGAGGATTGTGCCATACATAGCCTACCGCATATTATGCATGGCAAAACAACTGATTTGAGATATTTTTGGTACATAATTGGTATAGACTATACTCCAAAATTAAACACATTCGAGTCACTGCCATTGAGTGTGGACTGTATTATTATGCATACTGGATGGACTGGGTATCTTGTGCTGTCTATCCACGAGACTGGGAGAGAACGTAAAGCCCCAGGCCATGCAGTTGGTTCATTGATCGTGCAGGGCGATTTTAAATAGCCTAGTAATAGGGAATTGAATATATTTTCATAATGAATTGGATGACACAACCTTTAGCAATACACAATATCTAACAACCATGTGCTTCCATCTCCTTCTCGCTCTGTTTCATTCGTTTCTCCAGCGCGCATAGGGGCTGTTAACAGTTTAATGAAATATGTTTCGTTGCGAAAACATGTTAGTATCGATGTTCCCGAACAGATTGTACTTTGAGTCCCAAATTAAGCACTATTAGAAAGGTGTTCCTAATGATTTGTATTTATTTATATATTTATGTATACTCCGTGTATATACTTGCTATGGACTGTGTTCTTCTGCCTTCTACATAGTAAAGGCTACATACACCTCTACTGTGCTGCTGTGTTTCTCAACTATTATAGTTCATTGTCTATATTGTGGTCTATGTTTTCAGTCGCCACAACTAATCCACCTTGGTACCTACGCCTATATATACACTACCGTTCAAAAGTTTGGGGTCCCTTAGAAATGTCCTGGTTTTTGAAAGAAAAGCAAATTTTTTGTCCATTAAAATAACATAAAATTGATCAGAAATACAGTGTAGACATTGTTAATGTTGTAAATGACTATTGTAGCTGGAAACGGCAGATTTTTAATACAATATCTACATAGGCATAACCACCACTCCTGTGTTCCAATTGCACGTTCTGTTTGCTAATCCAAGTTTATCATTTTGAAAGGCTAATTGATCATTAGAAAACCCTTTTGTAATTATGTTAGCACAGCTGAAAACTGTTGTTTTGATTAAAAAAACAATAAAACTTCTTTAGACTAGTTGAGTATCTGGAGCATCAGCATTTGTGGGTTCGATTACTGGCTCAAAATGGCCAGAAACAAAGACCTTTCTTCTGAAACTCGTCAGTGTGTTCTTGTTCTGAGAAATGAAGGCTATTCCATGTGAGAAATTGCCAAAAAACTGAAGATCTCACAACGCTGTGTACTACTCCCTTCACAGAACAGCGCAAACTGGCTCTAACCAGAATAGAAAGAGGAGTGGGAGGCCCAGGTGTACAACTGAGCAAGAGGACAAGCACATTAGAGTGCCTTTTAAAATGATAAACTTGGATTAGCTAACACAACGTGCCATTGGAACACAGAAGTGATGGTTGCTGATAATGGGCCTCGAACACACACACACACACACACACACACACACACACACACACACACACACACACACACACACACACACACACACACACAGTTGAAGTCGTAAGTTAACATACACTCAGGTTGGAGTCATTAAAACTCATTTTTTCAACCACTCCACAAATTTGTTGTTAACAAACTATACTTTTGGCAAGTCGGTTAGGACATCTACTTTGTGCATGACACAAGCAATTTTTCCAACAATTGTTTACAGATTATTTCACTTAAAATCCACTGTATCACAATAGTCTGTCATTTTTTAATGGCGGTTTTGGAGCAGTGGCTTCTTACTTTCTGAGGGGCCTTTCAGGTCATGTCGATATAGGACTCGTTTTACTGTGGATATAATACTTTGTACCCGTTTCCTCCAGCATCTTCACAAGGTCCTTTGCTGTTGTTCTGAGATTGATTTGCACTTTTCACACCAAAGTACGTTCATCTCCAGGAGACAGAATGCGTCTCCTTCCTGAGCGGTATGACGGCTGTGTGGTCCCATGGTGTTTATTCTTGCGTACTATTGTTTGTACAGATGGACGTGGTACCTTCAGGCGTTTGGAAATTGCTCCCAAGGATGAACCAGACTTGTGGAGGTCTACCATTTGTTTTCTGAGGTCTTGGCTGATTTCTTTTGATTTTCCCCATGATGTCAAGCAAAGATGCACTGAGTTTGAAGGTAGGCCTTGAAATACATCCACAGGTACACCTCCAATTGACTCAAATGATATCAATTAACCTATCAGAAGCTTCTAAAGCCATGGCATCATTTTCTGGAATTTTCCAAGCTGTTTAAAGGCACAGTCAACTAGTGTATTTAAACTTCTGACCCACCGAAATTATGATACATTGAGTTATAAGTTAAATAATCTGTCTGTAAACAATTGTTGGAAAAATTACTTGTCATGCACAAAGTAGATGTCCTAAACCGACTTGCCAAAACTATAGTTGTTAACAAGAAATTTGTGGAGTGGTTGAAAAACGAGTTTTAATGGCATAAGTATTTGATCAACTACCAACCAGTAAGAATTCCGGCTCTCACAGACCTGTTAGTTTTTCTTTAAGAAGCCCTCCTGTTCTCCACTCATTACCTGTGGAGAAAAAAGTTGCTATTGTCCTGTAGCCCATCCCAGCCTTGTGCAGGTCTACAATTTAACCCTGATGTCCTTACACAGGTCTCTGGTCTTGGCCATTGTGGAGAGGTTGGAGTCTGTTTGATTGAGTGTGTGGACAGGTGTCTTTTATACAGGTAACGAGTTCAAACAGGTGCAGTTAATACAGGTAATGAGTGGAGAACAGGAGGGCTTCTTAAAGAAAAACGAACAGGTCTGTGAGAGCCGGAATTCTTACTGGTTGGTAGTTGATCAAATACTTATGTCATGCAATAAAATGCAAATTAATTACTTAAAAATCATACAATGTGATTTTCTGGATTTTTGTTTTAGATTCCGTCTCTCACAGTTGAAGTGTAAATTACAGACCTCTACATGCTTTGTAAGTAGGAAAACCTGCAAAATCGGCAGTGTATCAAATACTTGTTCTCCCCACTATATGTATGTATGTATGTATGTATGTATGTATGTATGTATGTATGTATGTATGTATGTATGTATGTATGTATGTATGTATATATATATATATATATATATATATATATATATATATTCATATTCAGAAAACATCAACATAATATAACCACATATTAAAACTGTCAGTTTTTCCATTGTAAACCGACAGACATTCTAAGCATGGGCGAAGGTAGTCTTCCCACACCAAGACAGAGCTTTTGATTTGGAAATATGATCAACATTTAAACAAGGGTCTTTGATGACGGCTACAGAGCGATTCCCTAATTCTTAGGTCTTTGATGTTGTAATTAGCTGTGCAACACACTACTTCTCTGCCACCTTCTATTCCCATTACTGCTGGACAGAAGATAGAGCCAGGAAGTAGTCGGAGAGAGCTGAGCAGGCAGTCTAAATTCGCTACAAAATCATATGATCAAAACATGGATCGAGAGCATTTCAGAAATGAAGCTCTAGAAATCACATCCGCCTGCGGAGCAGCTGCTCTTTAGAATCTTGAGGAGGCTCGATGACATCAGTGCATGATTTGAACCACACAAAGGTCAAAAGAATCTCAGAATCCCCGAGTAGAAAACATTCAAAGTTGCTAGTGTGTATTGGGTTGAAAATAACACTTTCAGCTTTGGCCGCAGACTATTCCCAGTCCAATTCTAACACTCACACCAGCTATACATAATCTTTATGTTTACGCCATAAATATGTCAAGTAAATATTACCACAACAGAGAAATCAGAGCCTACGTGTGCTGATGTGATAGCAGAGTGGAAGTGGTAATTATTGTGATAAAATAGGAAAATGTATGTTCAGTGAGTCGGAGGCTAACAGGCAGTCTGTACAAAGTACACAGAGAGAACTGAGAAGAAGTGCATAGTCTCCCCCTGGTACGGAGTGTGCTAATTGGAAACTATATGGCTGGAAAAATCAGCTCAGTAAAATAAGATGGACTTTATTTATCAGTGGTGGTAATACCAACTATCTATGAACCACAACAAAAACAACCCTCAATTTGCTTGCCTGACTGCTTTCGCAGACGGTTCAAACGAGTCAAAACACTCCATATTAACGACCCCGTCTCAGGGAGGACATGCAGTACACATACCGCTACATTAGCACTCTCTCTACCACATTCCTTCTTTCTTACAAAACGTACAAACGAGGAATAAAGAAAAAGGAGAAACATTTAGAAAAATAAAGGAACAGAGGTAAAAGGTCAATTGTGGCTCAGTGAAACATTTGAGGTTTGATTCACTGCACGAGTGTGGTTAAAACTCCATAAGTGATAATTTTTTCTGAAGGCATCTTGATAATGCTCTCCAGCGAGCTGCCGTGCAGAGCCGTGTTATTAATGCTCTCCAGCGAGCTGCCGTGCAGAGCCTTGTTATTAACGCTCCCCAGCGAGCTGCCGTGCAGAGCCGTGTTATTAACGCTCCCCAGCGAGCTGCCGTGCAGAGCCGTGTTATTAATGCTCCCCAGCGAGCTGCCGTGCAGAGCCGTGTTATTAATGCTCCCCAGCGAGCCGTGTTATTAATGCTTGCCAGCGAGCTGCCTTGTAGAGCCATGTTATTAATGCTCCCCAGCGAGCTGCCGTGCAGAGCCGTGTTATTAATGCTCCCCAGCGAGCTGCCCGTGCAGAGCCGTGTTATTAATGCTCCCCAGCGAGCTGCCGTGCAGAGCCGTGTTATTAATGCTCCCCAGCGAGCTGCCGTGCAGAGCCGTGTTATTAATGCTCCCCAGCGAGCTGCCGTGCAGAGCCGTGTTATTAATGCTCCCCAGCGAGCTGCCGTGCAGAGCCGTGTTATTAATGCTCCCCAGCGAGCCGTGTTATTAATGCTTGCCAGCGAGCTGCCTTGTAGAGCCATGTTATTAATGCTCCCCAGCGAGCTGCCGTGCAGAGCCGTGTTATTAATGCTTGCCAGCGAGCTGCCTTGTAGAGCCATGTTATTAATGCTCCCCAGCGAGCTGCCATGCAGAGCCGTGTTATTAATGCTCCCCAGCGAGCTGCCCGTGCAGAGCCGTGTTATTAATGCTCCCCAGCGAGCTGCCCGTGCAGAGCCATGTTATTAATGCTCCCCAGCGAGCTGCCGTGCAGAGCCGTGTTATTAATGCTTGCCAGCGAGCTGCCTTGTAGAGCCATGTTATTAATGCTCCCCAGCGAGCTGCCCGTGTAGAGCCATGTTATTAATGCTCCCCAGCGAGCTGCCCGTGCAGAGCCGTGTTATTAATGCTCCCCAGCGAGCTGCCGTGCAGAGCCGTGTTATTAATGCTCCCCAGCGAGCTGCCGTGCAGAGCCGTGTTATTAATGCTTGCCAGCGAGCTGCCTTGTAGAGCCATGTTATTAATGCTCCCCAGCGAGCTGCCCGTGCAGAGCCGTGTTATTAATGCTCCCCAGCGAGCTGCCCGTGTAGAGCCATGTTATTAATGCTCCCCAGCGAGCTGCCCGTGCAGAGCCGTGTTATTAATGCTCCCCAGCGAGCTGCCCGTGTAGAGCCATGTTATTAATGCTCCCCAGCGAGCTGCCACATCGAGCTGTGCTGCGTTAATAACGTCCTGCACTCCTGGGCTCTCCATCATCCTGACCCACCCGACACCATGCACCCATCGCTCCTATCAAACACACACTCTCAGCCTCTTGCCTCACACACAGACATGCACTCAGCCGCTCTCTCTTACTCCAAACTTCCAAATTAAATCCTGGTAAAGCAGGCAGGATAGCGTAATGCGGGAGACTGCTTTTGAAGATTTGCACACGCAGACCTATGTTTTACTATACTTGAGGACTTTTTGGGGACCAACAATTGATTCCCATTCAAAATCCTATTTTCCCCTAACCCTAATTCTAACCCTAAAATAGGCCTTTTTACAAGTGAGGACTGGTAAAATGTCCTTACTCCTCTGGGTTACTATTCTAGTGAGGCTTTTTGGTACACACAAGTATAGTCAAATGTGTCCACACACACAAACTCTCCTTTCAGCTTTGACGTGAATCACGGACAGCAGTATTGATCCTTTGTCAAGAAGGAACCTGCCTAAAATAGCCTTTTTACAAGTGAGTACCGTCAAAATGTCCTCACTTCTCTGAATTGTAGTTGGTTTTCTATTCTTGTGAGGTATAGTACAACGTTTCCACACACACCTTTCAGCTTTGATGTGAATCACGGGCAGCAGTACTGATGCTCGGCTGGTGTTTTGTATTCTTACTCCCTCCACAGGTATTGATGGCGGTTTTCAAATATGATGGTAAAACTGGTGACATTCCAATCTACACGGTAAAACTGGTGACATTCCAATCTACACAGTAAAACTGGTAGTAAGCACAGGGGTGGCTAAAGAATGTTTTGTACATTTTCTTTTTTGCTGATCATCATGCATTTGGACATCGGCTGCACTTTCAGTTCGCAAGGGAAAACAGCTGTCAACATAAAGCCACAGTTCCTATTATAAATGCATACACTTAGGTGGAGGGGTGTAACACCAGGCAGTGTCCTCCCCACTGGTTAGAGCTAATTAAAAAAGTATTAGTTGTAGGTAAGGGCTCCGCATGGTATACATCGTCCAATGAAATGCCTACTTGCAGGTTCTTTCTGGACAATGCAACAATAACAAATGGTAAAAGAGGAGTGGAGTGGTGGGATTCCCTACACCAATGAATGACCCTTAATTACCCAGGCAGTCACCAGCTAATTATGACTATTATAGGTCAAATAGGGGGTGCTTATATTTGTCCTGTTTCACACATGTACAAATGTGTAACCTGTACAGTGTGTGGTGAAATGGAAATGTGTTTTTTGCATATCCCACTCCCCCTGAGACACCCTCGGAGAGAGGGGTCATGGCATGGGATCAGCCATTATTGACGGCAACCCGGGAGCAATCCCCCTAGTCGGCTCAAGGATTCAAACTAGCAACCTTTTGGTTACTGGCCCAAAGCTCTAACCGCTTTACCTGCAGCCCTCGCTAGGCTACATGCCCCGCTAGGCTACATGTCCCGCTAGGCTACATGCCCCGCTAGGCTACATGTCCCGCTAGACTACATGCCCCGCTAGGGTAACGGATGAAGCATAAGTGCCATCAGAGAAAGGACAATCTGACAAACATATTTTATAGGACAGCGTGAACCAGTTGATTAACTGACTGAATCAGTAACAAGCGCCTGTGTGACTGCGTAGTCCAGCTGGTGTCACACAGACACAGGCAGAGATCCTCATTCAGTGATTCATCCATCCATCTAAATTATAAAGCCCACTTTACCAAAGCATTTCTTCTAGACGCCCTCTCTCATTCCCCCTGCGGTACAATATGCGGAGGAGGATGTCACTTCGAAGGCAGCGCCAGAATGCAGAGGGTGTGATGGTTATGACAAGCCCCGGGGCATCATTTCTAACCGTTGCATAATTACACACTAAATATCCACGTGCGCCATTTCTGAAAAGGCAGCACGTACAAAAATATAGCGTTTTTTTTTTTTTAACTTGGCACACGCCATACATACATATGGATGTTCCCCGTTACAAATCAGCCCCATCCTGAAGCTAGGCCAGTCCTTCTCAAATAGTGGGGCGCGCCCCCCTAGGGGGGCTCGGAGCGATGCCAGGGGGGGCGCGTGTGACCCCGGGGAACATGCTTTTTTTGGCCGCAGGGAGTAGTTTTTTTTTGCACCGAACAAGAGCACACAGCACAGAGCAGGAGATATGAAGTGCAGATAACAAACCCTTAAGAGACACCATGGAAAAATATTTAACAGGGATGAAAAGACAGGCGAAGAGAGACGGAGATAATGCGACAAACGTAAGTCTCACGAAAGCTAAGACGAGTGGGAGAGGAGAAAAGACCGGTATGTTTACTGTGTCTAAAAATGTTGGCAGCGGACAGCATGAAGCCAAATAAATGAAGGCGTCACTTAAAGACATTACACCCCAATCACGCTGATAAGCCGCTTGATTTTTTTCAGCGAAAACGTGCCAAATATTGCCAACAATCGTCCCGCTTTGCAAAATGTTCTCATTGTAGCCATTAATCCTGACTTCCTAATTTTGATTTAAAAAATCACCACAAATTGTTTTATTCATTTTTGTTTTATAAGTTAAAGTGTTTCATATATTGTGCTCCTAAGTTAATGTTGCTGATTGAATTTATTATATTTTATTTTATTTTTCAGTATCTAATGGTCAAAAAATGTTTACAGTTAAAATAAGGCTTGAATTATTTTTTTTTCCCCAGGCAAAGTGATGCACTTTAAGTCTTTTCTGTTACAGACTAAAAAAACAATGTTAATAAAGTTATTCTTTGTTGTAAGTTGATCTATATTTCTTTCTTTTTTTGTTTTCTTTAATGTTAATAAGGATACAATGTTATGCAGAGGTGTAACTATAACACTTTTATAGACAAATTATACTATTTACAGTAGCGGCGGAGAGTTGGGGGGGGCGCAAAATGTTTACTTCTTCCTAGGGGGGGCGTAACAGAAAATAATTGAGAAGCACTGAGCTAGGCCAAGGCAGTTCTAAAGGAAACAGCAATGGCAGACTTGATTAAATGTCTTTGTAAAATGTCACTTTTGCAGTGACATTTGCTGTAGGCCTATGCTATCTGACACAAAAAGATTATGAAAGAACAAAATTTGCAAATTGCTGTGGACCTGTAAACCGATAGTTGGAATTTAAAAAAGGGCCTAATGTTTTGCATTCACTTTTCCTCAAACCTATACGCTGCACTGCCCGAATTCTAAAACATTGTCTAGTTACCGTGGTAGCCATACACACTTCAAGGCAAAAGATCAACAGTCGGTTCACCTGTTAAATTCTACTGTATGTTATAAACCACGCTCCCTATCTTATTCATAGAACAAAATACTTGAAATAGCCTATCAAATAAGCCCAATTAAATGAGGTGATGCGTATGGTAATTTGTTGTAGGCTATGGCTACTTAGGGAATATGAACACATCACGCACAGAAAAGGTGAATAATTTATTCTGCAATGGTTATAGAACATATGGATTGTGTATAAATGCAATAGTCTACCCCAGAAATGTTTAAATGCATTATTCAGACGTAAGCTACTGAAGTAACCTCCAACCGTCTGTTCCCCGGTAATAATCTGCGCTCCAGATCGGAAGGTAGAGAGCAAAATACTTGCAATAGCTAATCTATTTACGACTGTGAAATGGTTCCAATTAAAATGAGAGGGGGGACTAATGGTATACTTGTTGTAGGCCTATGCTACCTCGTGAGTACGAAACCATTACAGAAAAGGTGAGGAATTTATTATGCAGTGATCATGGAAATGAACAAAATAATATCCTAGGAAATAGAAGCCTATTTCAAATAAGGTATTTCTATTTTCTATAAATTTGCAAACATTTCTAAAAACCTGTTTTTGGTTTGTCATGGGTAGATTGGTGAGGAACATTTTTTGTTTAATCCATTTTAGAATAAGGCTGTAACGTAACAATGTGGAACACTGGCTTCTTAATTTACCGCAACAACCTGCTTCCAACCAGTCCCTTCAAGGCCCCTGGGAAAAGTGGGATGTGCTGAGGCTGAATGAACCGGTCCCGTCTCCAACCTCACCTTCTTTTCTGTGTCATCATGACCATCGTGGCTTTTCATAACCGTCATGAACATCAAGGCTTGTAATATTTTTAAACTTTTTTATAAAAAAAATATGATTTAACCATTATTTAACTAGGCAAGTCAGTTAAGAACAAATTCTTATTTACAATGACTGCCAAACCCGGACGACGCTGGGCCACTTGTGAGTCCCATAGGGTGGCGCACAATCACGGCCGGGTGTGATACAGCCTGGATTCGAACCAGGGACTCTAGTGACACCTCTTGCACTGAGATGCAGTGCCTTAGACCGCTATCCCCACTCGGGAGCCCATAACCATCAGAGACCTCATTTATAAACCATTTGTACCTACAAAATAGACCCCAAAACATGCGTGCGTCATTCTTCACGCAAAAGTTGACATTTATAAAAACTGTGAAAATGTGCTCAACTTCTCACAAACTTTAGACCATACGTACACACCGTTTCTAGTAGTTTAAGTATTGCATTGCAAGAAGGCAAATAGATTAGTATTTTGGGCAAATGGGGGATATGATGGACACGTTTATTCATAACAATAAACAGGTTAATAACAAGATGCAAATATTTGCCGTTAGTGAGAAGAGAAAAAATCTATTTCGTTTATCTTTGCATTTTTAAATTATTTACATAAGTATTCAGATTTTTTTTTTTCATTTTAAAGTTATGTAAATAATTAAAAAATGCAAAGATAGAAAAAATCTATTTAGTTTCTTCTCACTAACGGCAAATATTTGCATCTTGTTATTATAATTGAGTTATTATAATTGCATATAATTGAGCTTAGGGGCAATGAACCACAGGATTGGGCTTCTATCTGAATCCACATGGACCCTTGTCTGTTTGTGATCTATGTTAGCATGTTGCGGATTTGGGCAGACCAGTAGTACAATTGAAGGGAGGAAAGAGCAAGACCACCCTTAGATTCAGGTTTCGATAGAGTGGAGAACTTGATCCTAGGTTTTTTATTGCCCCATATAAATTTGGTGATGCTTTGGTTAGTTGTTTTGAAAAAGGAAACTGGGAGATAGCATTTGAGCATCTGAAAAAAATTGTTCAGTCTAGGGAGGATGTTCATACGGATGACATTAATTCTTCCGACTAAGCTAATTGGGAGGGAGATCCAGGTTTGGAGATCGCTCTTGATTCGATACAGGAGAGGAAGATCATTTTCCTTGAAAAGGCAATTCAGATCTGGTGTTACGAAGATCCCAAGGTATTGAAACCCCTGTGTCTTCCACTGGAACGGACATAGTGTCTTCATAGAGCTGGTGAGTGTAAGATTGAGAGGGCAAACAGTTGATTTGTTCAAACTTATCTTATATCCTGAAAACTTTCCATACTGAGCAATTGTGTCTAAAATGGGAGGGATTTCTCAGGGTTGGATACGTAGAGCAAGACATCATCCGCGTAGAGCGAAATCATGTGCTGCAGGCCACCTGCAGAAGTATGAGAGAAACTTTCCAAATACAGGGGTGCCAAGAGTGTAGCGTCATACCCAAGAAGACTCGAGGCTGTAATCGCTGGCAAAGGTGCTTCAACAAAGTACTGAGTAAAGGGTCTGAATACTTATGTAAATGTGATATTTCCATTTTATATTTTTAATACATTTCTAAAAAACTTTTTAAATAATTCTAAAAGGCTGTTTTTGTTTTGTCATTATGGGGTATTGTGTGTAGATTGATGAGGGGAAAAATTATTTAATCCATTTTAGAATAAGGCTGTAACGTAACAAAATGTCGAAAAGGTCAAGTGGTCTGAATACACTGTATCTACCTCAGATACCTCGTACCCCTGCACATTGATCTGGTACTCCCTGTATATAGCGTCATTCTTGTGTATTTTATCTCTCGTGTTACAAATTATTATATATATATATTTTTTTAAGTTATCTGTGTTGTTGGGATGGGCTCGTAAGCAAGCATTTCATGGTAAAGTCTACACCCGTTGTATTCAGCGCATGTGACATTTTGGGGGGATTTTATTTTATTTGACCAGCTGTGTTCAGGTACTTTGTTGAGGCAGGCAGGTGTTCAGAGGGTGCGCCTCATCTGAGCGCTACGCTAAGCTTCCTGTCACATTGTCGGCCCAAGGCAATTTCTTTAACACTACACTGATATGTCACAGAGCTGCTGGAGTTGATGCCAGGGGACTGACAGTGTACTGATTCCTCCACAGTATCAACACAAACCAGTCCAACTCAGAAGAACAAAGTAACAATCTAATTCATCCTGCTACAAATAGGATGATAGAAAAACAACTAGGCCTATTGTTCATGTCTTGAACCAGAACCTACTAGGGTTTCTAACAACTCATTACAACCAGTGCTGCAGACACAGCAGTAGCCTAGATTAAAAGCTTATCTGTGGGCAGAGAATCATACATGGCTGTTATCACAGGTTCAGAGTGGATTCATTACTTTACCACACACTCTATTTTCACCTACACTGCTCCTCAAAGTAGCCATGGAAATAGCCTAACACTGCTGAAAGACGACACATTGGAAAACGGGATCTAAAACGGGATCCTTGGGACATCCCAACTCTGATGTCGTCACCCCATTGACGTTGACATTTTAAAAGGTTAAGGTAAAGGTTATGGTTTGGCAAGGGTTATGGTTAGGTAAGCGTTATGGTTAGGCAAGCGTTATGGTTAGGTAAGGGTTATGGTTAGGCAAGCGTTATGGTTAGGCAAGCGTTATGGTTATGAAAGCGTTATGTTATGGTTAGGCAAGCGTTATGGTTAGGCAAGCGTTATGGTTATGGTTAGGTAAGCGTTATGGTTAGGTAAGGGTTATGGTTAGGTAAGCGTTATGTTATGGTTAGGCAAGCGTTATGGTTAGGCAAGCGTTATGGTTATGGTTAGGTAAGCGTTATGGTTAGGTAAGCGTTATGGTTAGGTAAGGGTTATGGTTAGGTAAGGGTTATGGTTAGGTAAGCGTTATGGTTAGGTAAGCGTTATGGTTAGGTAAGCGTTATGTTAGGTAAGCGTTATGGTTAGGTAAGCGTTATGGTTAGGTAAGCGTTATGTTATGGTTAGGCAAGCGTTATGGTTAGGCAAGCGTTATGGTTAGGCAAGCGTTATGGTTATGGTTAGGTAAGCGTTATGGTTAGGTAAGGGTTATGGTTATGAAAGTGTTATGTTATGGTTAGGTAAGCGTTATGTTATGAAAGCGTTATGTTATGGTTAGGCAAGCGTTATGGTTAGGCAAGCGTTATGGTTATGGTTAGGTAAGCGTTATGGTTAGGTAAGGGTTATGTAAGCATTATGGTTAGGTAAGCGTTATGGTTATGAAAGCGTTATGTTATGGTTAGGCAAGCGTTATGGTTAGGTAAGGGTTATGGTTAGGTAAGCGTTATGGTTAGGTAAGCGTTATGGTTAGGTAAGCGTTATGGTTAGGTAAGCGTTATGGTTAGGTAAGCGTTATGGTTAGGTAAGCGTTATGGTAACCATACCCTAACTGCTACACTTCTCCTGCTTATAGTAGCCACGGAAATTGCCTAAAACTGCTGAAAGATGACACATGGTCAAGGACAGAATTCTCAATTTCCTATTTCCCTGATCATTCCATCATTGCCAAGAGCCTTTTCTGTCCCGGCTGCTGCAATGCTCATTATAGAAACAAACTGTGACAAAAGATTTTACGGAGAAACTCTGGGTTTCAGGCCATGAAGGTATCTGAGGACGATGACAACCCCTTGCTGCTTTTTGCGGTGTGGATTCAGCAATAAAAAAATAAAAAAAGACAGGCAGAGCAACACAGAATCCGATGACAAACGGTGCCGCTCGGCAAGAGCTTACGTATTCCATTATATAACGTTACATCAACAAAAGAATGAACCAGTAAGACAGAATTTTATGACAAATGGAAAACAGAAGACTTGAGCAGCCAAGGACAAGCTTCTCTTCAATTATTTCCCTGGGGTATGGAGGCAAGGCGGGGAGACTGACGAAGAGGCGGAGGCAGGAAATGCGAGCAGTGGATCATTAGCATACAGTGACTTCAAAGTATTCATGCCCCTTGACTTATTCCACATTTTGCTGTGTTACAGCCTTAATTCAAAATTGATTAAATATGTTTTTTCCCCTCACATCTACAAACACACAATACCCCATAATGCCAAATCAAAACATGCTTATCGATATTTTTTCAAAATATTGAAAATTAAATACAGAAATGTCAGTAATTATGCAGAATTGTTCCCAGCCCTGAGTCAAGACATGTTATAGTCACCTTTGGCAGCGATTACAGCTGTGAGTCTTTCTGGGTAAGTCTCTAAGAGTTTTCTACACCTGGATTGTACAATATTTACACACTATTCTTTATAAAAATCTTCAAGATCTCAAGTTGGTTGTTGATCATTGCTAGACAGCCATTTTCAAGTAATCATAGATTTTAATGCCGATTTAAGTCAAAACTAACTCGGCCACTCAAGAACATTCAATGTAATCTTGGTAAGCAACTCCAGTGTATATTTGGCCTACTAGAAGGTGAATTTGTCTCCTAGTGTCTGTTGGAAAGCAGACTGAACCAGGTTTTCCTCTATGTGCTTATATTGAGATTCTTGAACACTTTTTATGCAGTTTTACTTTAGTGCCTTATTGCATGTTTTGGAGTATTTGTATTCTGTACAGGCGTCCTTCGTTTCACTCTGTCAGTTAGGTCAGTGTTGTGGAGTAACTACAATGTTGTTGATCCATCCTCAGTTTTCTCCTATCACATCCATTAAACTCGGTAACTGTTTTAAAGTCACCATTGGCCTCGATGAAATCCCTGAGCGGTTTCCTTCTTCTCCAGCAACTGAGTTAGGAAGGACGCTTGTATATTGGTAATGACTGGGTGTATTGATACACCATCCAAAGTGTAATTAATAACTTCCCCATGCTCAAAGGGGTATTCAAAGCCCTTTTTTTTGCCCATCTACCAATAATAGGTGACTTTCTTTGCGAAGCATTGGAAAACCTCCCTGGTCCTTGTTGTTGAACCTGTGTTTGAAATGTACTGCTGGAATGAGGAACGTTACAGATAATTGTATACAGTTGAAGTCAGAAGTTTACGTACACTTAGGTTGGAGTCATTAAAACTTGTTTTTCAACCACTCCACAAATTTCTTGTTAACAAACTATAGTTTTGGCAAGTCGGTTAGGACATCTACTTTGTGCATGACAAGTCAGTTTTCCAACAGTTGTTTACAGACAGATTATTTCACTTATAATTCACTGTATCACAATTCCAGTGGGTAGGAAGTTTACATACACTAAGTTGACTGTGCCTTTAAACAGCTTGGAAAATTCCAGAAAATGATGCCATGGCTTTAGAAGCTTCTGATAGGCTAATTGACTTCATTTGAATCAATTGGACGTGTACCTGTGGATGTATTTCAAGGCCTACCTTCAAACTCAGTGACTCTTTGCTTGACATCATGGGAAAATCAAAAGAAATCAGCCAAGACCTCAGAAAACAAATGGTAGACCTCCACAAGTCTGGTTCATCCTTGGGAGCAATTTCCAAACGCCTGAAGGTACCACGTCCATCTGTACAAACAATAGTACGCAAGTATAAACACCATGGGACTACACAGCCGTCATACCGCTCAGGAAGGAGACGCGTTGTCTCCTAGAGATGAACATACTTTGGTGTGAAAAGTACAAATCAGTCCCAGAACTACAGCAAAAGACCTTGTGAAGATGCTGGAGGAAACAGGTACAAAAGTATCAATATCCACAGTAAAACGAGTCCTATATCGACATAACCTGAAAGGCCGCTCAGCAAGGAAGAAGCCACTGCTCCAAAATCGCCATTAAAAAGCCAGACTACGGTTTGCAACTGAACATGGGGACAAAGATCGTACTTTTTGTAGAAATGTCCTCTGGTCTGATGAAACAAAAATAGAACTGTTTGGCCATAATGAACATCGTTATGTTTGGAGGAAAAAGGGGGAGGCGTGCAAGCCGAAGAACACCATCCCAACCGTGAAGCACGGGGGTGCTTTGCTGCAGGAGGGACTGGTGCACTTCACAAAATAGATGGCTTCATGAGGATGGAAAATTATGTGGATATATTGAAGCAACATCTCAAGACATCAGTCAGGAAGTTAAAGCTTGGTCGCAAATGGGTCTTCCAAATGGACAATGACCTCAAGCATACTTCCAAAGTTGTGGCAAAATGGCTTAAGGACAACAAAGTCAAGGTATTGGAGTGGCCATCACAAAGCCCTGACCACAATCCTATAGAAAATTTGTGGGCAGAACTGAAAAAGCGTGCGCGAACAAGGAGGCCTACAAACCTGACTCAATTACACCAGCTCTGTCAGGAGGAATGAGCCAAAATTCACCCAACTTATTGTGGGAAGCTTGCTACCCTAAATGTTTGACCCAAATTAAACAATTTAAAGGCAATGCTACCAAATACTAATTGAGTGTATGTAAACTTCTGACCCAGTGGGAATGTGATGAAAGCTTAAATAAATCATTCTCTCTACTATTAGTCACATGTCACATTCTTAAAATAAAGTGGTGATCCTAACTGACCTAAGACAGGGAATTTTTACTGGAATTAAATGTCAGGAATTGTGAAAAACGGAGTTTAAATGTATTTGGCCAAGGTGTATGTAAACTTCCAACTTCAACTGTATGTGGCGTACAGAGATGAGGTAGTCATTAAAAAAGCATGTTAAACACTATTATTGCACACAGAGTGAGTCCATGCAACTTATTAGTTTACTTGTAAGCACATCTTTACTCATGAACTTGCCATAAAAAAGGAGTAGAATACTTACTGACTCAAGACATTTCAGCTTTTCATTTTTAACAAATTAGTAAACATTTCTAAAAACATAATTCCACTGACATTATTGGGTATTGTGTATAGGCCTGTGACACAAAATATACATTTTATCAATTTAAAATTTAGGCTGTAACAAAATATTTGGAGAAAGTCAAGGGGTGTGAATACTTTCTGAAGCCACTGTACATAGACAGATCACTTAGGAAACAAAAACAAGCAGATCTTAGAGAGGGAGAGAAAAGCCTGGGAAATATATTAAGCGAACTGAATGAGTTCAAGGAGCAAGTGTGATTTACTATTTACTTGATTGATTTATTTAGCAGAGTATAGAGGGAGAGATTAGCTGGGCATGGAATTAAACTAGACAGGTGAGAGCATTGAGGATTAACTGACTGTAGATATAGGCCAAGTCTCTTCAGGAGCGTTAAATGAACACTCACTGGCCCCGAGTAGTAGAATCTCTATGGAATCACCTGTCACAAACTGACTTCTTAACTACAACATGAATGGCACATACCTCTGAATAAAATGCTCAACCAAAACCTCAGCAAGCTTTGCATATTTTGAAGTTCGCTTATCTCTCGCAAAGCGAGCCTTTAATTCTATTCCAGTTGAATCGTTAATTTCTTTATCAGCTTTGACAACAGAAATTATAAGTGGAATAGTATATGAGGAAGGAGAATCCTCAGAACAGAATATCATTACAATGGTAATCAGTAGCCCCACTTATTTGCATCTTGCACAGAGATCACGCACAGGCTCTCTCACACACTCACTCAGTGTTTCTCTCAAACCATGTTTTTTATATTAACATCAAGTCAGGTGTCCTCACCCTTTTGATGGCCAAGCTGGAACTGAGATCCAGGTAATTATAATCTATGAGTAACCGTGTAATAACCACGTTAGGACTGCTGAGCACACATAATTTAGAGTGGGGGGGGGGGGGGGGCTAGACTACACCTGACAGACTGTAGATGTGGCCTAAACACCTAAAAAAAAGTCCCCTTGGAAATATGTAAGAGCCTCGTGAATTACGCTGAACTTTCACTTTCCCATAATCTCCTCTATAACTCCTGGGTCTCCCTCCTAGGTAAAATACCCGTGACTCACTGGACAGTCAATTAAAGGGCTATATAGTAGCAGGGAAACAGAGAGCGGTGGCCTTAGGTGACCAAGGAATCCCAGTCCAGCACAAAGGACTAACCGAACAGACAGAGTCTGAGGACTCAACACAAAGCAATGTAACTAGTAGGAGCAACCCTCTCATCGGCATTAGAACAGCATCTCTGTATCCACATGCTGTATTGTCCGGCACACAGCAACTCATTAGCACAGAGAGACTGTAAAAGAGAAGACATTCCCTCTGTTCATAAACACTGAGGTCTGGGGAGCGACCAACCGACCGGCAGGCAGGAATACTGCACCCTGCAGAGCCATATTAGAGGGCAGTGACTCTGGCCTACACAGCCCAGCGATAAACATCCACACTGCCACGCCAGTGGAACAGCACCGCTCACAGTCAGGCAGAGAATTATCCAGGGAGGAAGAGTCGGAGCCACTTTAATTAAAAGGAAAACGAGGAAATAAAGAAGAGGGACTTGAGAGGAAGATGGAGACAAACTTTGTGAAAGCTTCATTTGAATTTTAATATGCATCATTGTCTCGATTATCATTATCGTTGTCATCACACCCTCACGGAAATCAATTCAAATCAAAATGTCATTGCATTCCTTCTGAAGCAGACAGGGACAGGATGCAGAGGTACTACGCCACAACAGTGGCAACACAGCCAGGGGTGAATGACAATCAGGAGTCATTCAACGCTAACTGCTCACACAATAGCCATAATTACAACCTACAGTACACTGCTGTGGTGTGGGAATACAAAGAATGGAATCTCACTGTGGAATCCCTCACAGATCCCAAAATAAATCCCTCTACATTATTCCCAGGAAGCTTACTTTCTGAGAGAACTGGAATGTTTGAATATGCTGGACATCACAGCATGGAGCTGTAGCCAGGTATCAACTATGAGTATCTAGTCATGTATTCTAGTCAAGGCTCATCCTAAATAACTACTGCTGTACACACCTTCTATTCATATACTGTCCATACAGTCTATACACACCATTATAAAAATATTCAGAACCCTTGACTTTTTCCACATTTTGCTACGTTACAGTCTTATTCTAAAATGTACTAAATAGTTTTTTCCCCTCATCAATCTACACACAATACCCCATAATGACAAACCAAAAACGTTTTTTAGAAATGTATAAAAAATAAAACACTGAAATAGCACATATACATAAGTATTCAGACCCTTTACTCAGTACTTTGTTGAAGCACCTTTCGCAGCGATTACAGCCTCAAGTATTCTAGTGTATGGCTCTACAAGCTTGGCATAACTGTATTTGGGGAGTCTCTCTCATACTTCTCTGCAGATGCTCTAAAGTTCTGTCAGGTTGGATGGGGAGCGTCGCTGCACAGCTATTTTCAGGTCTCTCCAGAGATGTTCAATCAGGTTCAAGTCTGGGCTCTGGTTGGGCCACTCAAGGACATTTAGAGACTTATCCCGAAGCCACTCCTGCGTTGTCTTGGCTGTGTGCTTAGGGTTGTTGTCCTGTTGGAAGGTAAACCTTCACCCCAGTCTGAGGTCCTGAGAGCTCTGGAGCAGGTTTTTATCAAGGATCTCTGTACTTTGCTCAGTTCATCTTTCCCTCGATCCTGACTAGTCTCCCAGTCCCTGCCACTGAATAACATCCCCACAACATGATGCTTCCACCAACATGCTTCACCGTTGGTGCCAGGTTTCCTCCAGACGTGACGCTTGGCATTCAGGCCAAAGAGTTCAATATTGGTTTCATCAGATCAGAGAATCATGTTTCTCATGGTCAGAGTCCTTTAGGGGCCTTTTGGCAAACTGCGGGCTGTCATGTGACTTTTACTGAGGAGTGGCTTCCATCTGGCCCCTCTACCATAAAGGCCTGATTGGTGGAGTGCTGCAGAGATGATTGTTCTTCTGGAAGGTTCTCCCATCTCCACAGAGGAGCTCTGGACCTCATGGCTTTGTTTTTGCTCTGACATGCACTGTCAACTGTGGGACCTTACATAGACATGTGTGTGCCTTTCCAAATCACGTCCAATCAATTGAATTTACCACAGGTGGACTCCAATCAAGTTGTTGAAACATCTCAAGGATGATCAATGGAAACAGAATGCACCTGATCTAAATTTCAAGTCTCATAGCAAACAGTCTGAATACTTATGTAAATAAGGTATTTCTGTTTTTCCTTTTTAATACATTTGCAAATATTTCTAAAAACCTGTTTTTGCTTTGTCATTGTGGGGTATTGTGTGTAGATTGATGAGAAAAAAAACATTTAATCAATTTTAGAATAAGGTTGTAACGTAACAAAATGCAGCAAAAAGGGAAGGGGTCTGAATACTTCCTGAATGCCCTGTACATACAGTGAGCTCCAAAAGTATTGTACTACGGACAAAACACTTCTAAAGGGTTCACCCGATATGGATGAAAATACCCTCAAATTAAAGCCGACAGTCTGCACTTTTTTGTGCTGCAACCATGTTGTCTCTTTTGTCGTGATGTGTGTTTTGATATGCATTTTATTCTTAATCCCATCCCCCGTCCCCACAGGAGGCCTTTTGCCACTTGCTAAGCCATTATTATAAATAAGAATGTATTTTTAATTGTCTTGCCTTGTTAAATTAAGGTTAAATATATATATTTTTTGTATTGTCAAGTATAGGTCAATGACTATTTCAAATGTACTTGATTGTATTGGAGCAACGGTCCATTCCACTATACAAATTGGTTTGAATATCACGGTTTAAGCGAAGATTGCTTGAGTAACAGTGGTGTGTGTGTGTACAGACACGCGTGTTCTGACTGAGCCAACTCTTACCTTGCGGCCGTCACTTGCATGGCAGTTGACGTTTAATGGAGTGAGCAGGGCCATGAGCTTCTCTTCATTTCCACTCCTGCAGCGGAACAAAACATGGAGAGAAAAAACTAAAAGATATAGATATAGCCGAGCGAGTGAGCGAGAAAGAGAAGGGGAAATGTAGTAGTATCTTTAGATATCTTTTCAGTATCTTTAACTAAAAAAGGATAACAAAAGAATAGGCAAGGAAAGTGGAAAGCTTGTGTTCCAAAATGTACAGAACAGAGACCTAAAGAGCATTTTGTCTGCAGTCTAAACCAGGCCAGTAACTCTGACTACACTGGTCAAGAAAGATTGTTAGATAACAGACAACGGTGAAAAACACTGATGCAGTGTAAATTCTTTCCTTATGCCAAAAGAGATGTATTCTTTGCCAAAGGCTATGCATGGCTGTAGAGAGATTCAGAGACAAGGCTTCCGGATATCTGAGTCAGCATCTCCACTCTACCTGCTGCGGAGGTTTTTCCTGTGTTATTCTATTCTTCCATCCCTGAACACAATACACAGACTGAACACACACTAAACAACCGGCAATGAGGTCTGATGCAGCGTGATGGTTCATGGTGGTCAGGAGCCATATGGAGCTTCAGCATCTCCTGCCAGGGTCCCTGAAGCCAAGGGCCATCCTCTCCCCTCCCAGGTGTCAGTGTGACTGCATGGTATTTCCATAGATCCACAGAAAGAGCCAGGGCCCGGGGTAAAAGACAGTCCTGAATATGGACGGACAACAGAGCAAACTCCAGTAAGGCCCTACTGCTGTGCCGTGTCCTTCTCATTCTCCTCTGTCCTCGGGTCTCTTCACCCTTTGGCCGGTACCAGTAGCCCTGCTGCCTGTTCTGTTCTTGATCAGGGCTGCCATGCCAGCCAGTCATAATGTTGGCATGCTCAGGGAGTTTATTTATTAGGGATGTCCGCTGCCTCCTGGAGTTGGTGACCGGTGCCGAGGCACGGTCACGGGAGGCCCAGTCAGGATGTGCTATCACGGCAGCGAAGCCGGCCAGTCACTGATTTACCCAGATGACGTCGCTAAAGGCCGTCAGAGAAAGAAAGAAAAGGTTATTTCTTCTCTCCCCCCCTCTTTCTCCTCTCTCGTTCTCCCTGTACCAAGCTTCGCCAAAGTCCCTTCCGTGAAGATGCATTCACAGCCAGTGGCTTTGCTTTCTTCTGCTTGTCTCTTTCTCCGCTTCTCTTCTCCTTCCGACAGTAAAGTGGCCTGAAGTAAAAACAAGAGATCCTTCATTTAAATGCACAATAGCATCCCCAGGTTTAGCACAGAGTGGAGGCCACATGTTTAAAGCTAGCTGCTAGGGAGAGGCGCCTGTGCGAGAGTGTGTGTGTGCGCGTGTGTGTGTTTCCTTCCCTCTATGATAACTGACATCTCAGAAGAGCCTTATTTCTTAATGTAGAATAATCAATACCAGGCCTTGTCTTCATTAGTAGCACTGAAAGCCCAGGATGGAAGGAGATCCATACAGTATATTGGCTTGTTATGGACACAGTGCGTGGTACATTAT